>NC_088235.1:109347892-109422892 GCF_036934945.1 Oncorhynchus masou masou
ACTGTCTCTCTCTCCTTCTGTCCTCCTCAGTAGATCTGACTGTCTCTCTCTCCTTCTGTCCTCCTCAGTAGATCTGACTGTCTCTCTCTCCTTCTGTCCTCCTCAGTAGATCTGACTGTCTCTCTCTCCTTGTCCTCCTCAGTAGATCTGACTGTCTCTCTCTCCTTCTGTCCTCCTCAGTAGATCTGACTGTCTCTCTCTCCTTCTGTCCTCCTCAGTAGATCTGACTGTCTCTCTCCTCCTGTCCTCCTCAGTAATCTGACTGTCTCTCTCTCCTTCTGTCCTCCTCAGTAATCTGACTGTCTCTCTCTCCTTCTGTCCTCCTCAGTAGATCTGACTGTCTCTCTCTCCTTCTGTCCTCCTCAGTAATCTGACTCTCTCTCCTTCTGTCCTCCTCAGTAGATCTGACTGTCTCTCTCTCCTTCTGTCCTCCTCAGTAATCTGACTGTCTCTCTCTCCTTCTGTCCTCCTCAGTAGATCTGACTGTCTCTCTCTCCTTCTGTCCTCCTCAGTAGATCTGACTGTATCTCTCTCCTTCTGTCCTCCTCAGTAATCTGACTGTCTCTCTCTCCTTCTGTTCTCCTCAGTAGATCTGACTGTCTCTCTCTCCTTCTGTCCTCCTCAGTAATCTGACTGTCTCTCTCTCCTTCTGTCCTCCTCAGTAATCTGACTGTCTCTCTCTCTCCTTCTGTCCTCCTCAGTAGATCTGACTGTCTCTCTCTCCTTCTGTCCTCCTCAGTAATCTGACTGTCTCTCTCTCCTTCTGTCCTCCTCAGTAGATCTGACTGTCTCTCTCTCCTTCTGTCCTCCTCAGTAGGTCTGACTGTCTCTCTCTCCTTCTGTCCTCCTCAGTAATCTGACTGTCTCTCTCTCCTTCTGTCCTCCTCAGTAGATCTGACTGTCTCTCTTCTCCTGTCCTCCTCAGTAGATCTGACTGTCTCTCTTCTCCTGTCCTCCTCAGTAGATCTGACTGTCTCTCTCCTTCTGTCCTCCTCAGTAGATCTGACTGTCTCTCTCTCCTTCTGTCCTCCTCAGTAGATCTGACTGTCTCTCTCTCCTTCTGTTCTCCTCAGTTGATCTGACTGTCTCTCTCTCCTTCTGTTCTCCTCAGTAGATCTGACTGTCTCTCTCTCCTTCTGTCCTCCTCAGTAGATCTGACTGTCTCTCACTCTCCTTCTGTCCTCCTCAGTAGATCTGACTGTCTCTCTCTCCTTCTGTCCTCCTCAGTAGATCTGACTGTCTCTCTCTCCTTCTGTCCTCCTCAGTAATCTGACTCTCTCTCCTTCTGTCCTCCTCAGTAGATCTGACTGTCTCTCTCTCCTTCTGTCCTCCTCAGTAGGTCTGACTGTCTCTCTCTCCTTCTGTTCTCCTCAGTAATCTGACTGTCTCTCTCTCCTCCTGTCCTCCTCAGTAGATCTGACTGTCTCTCTCTCCTTCTGTCCTCCTCAGTAGATCTGACTGTCTCTCTTCTCCTGTCCTCCTCAGTAGATCTGACTGTCTCTCTCTCCTTCTGTCCTCCTCAGTAGATCTGACTGTCTCTCTCTCCTTCTGTCCTCCTCAGTAGATCTGACTGTCTCTCTCTCCTTCTGTCCTCCTCAGTAGATCTGACTGTCTCTCTTCTCCTGTCCTCCTCAGTAGATCTGACTGTCTCTCTCTCCTTCTGTCCTCCTCAGTAGATCTGACTGTCTCTCTCTCCTTCTGTCCTCCTCAGTAGATCTGACTGTCTCTCTCTCCTCCTGTCCTCCTCAGTAATCTGACTGTCTCTCTCCTCCTGTCCTCCTCAGTAATCTGACTGTCTCTCTCTCCTCCTGTCCTCCTCAGTAATCTGACTGTCTCTCTCCTTCTGTTCTCCTCAGTAATCTGACTGTCTCTCTCTCCTCCTGTCCTCCTCAGTAATCTGACTGTCTCTCTCTCCTCCTGTCCTCCTCAGTAATCTGACTGTCTCTCTCTCCTTCTGTTCTCCTCAGTAATCTGACTGTCTCTCTCTCCTCCTGTCCTCCTCAGTAGATCTGACTGTCTCTCTCTCCTTCTGTCCTCCTCAGTAGATCTGACTGTCTCTCTTCTCCTGTCCTCCTCAGTAGATCTGACTGTCTCTCTCTCCTTCTGTCCTCCTCAGTAGATCTGACTGTCTCTCTCTCCTCCTGTCCTCCTCAGTAATCTGACTGTCTCTCTCTCCTCCTGTCCTCCTCAGTAGATCTGACTGTCTCTCTCTCCTTCTGTCCTCCTCAGTAGATCTGACTGTCTCTCTCTCCTCCTGTCCTCCTCAGTAATCTGACTGTCTCTCTCTCCTCCTGTCCTCCTCAGTAGGTCTGACTGTCTCTCTCTCTCCTTCTGTCCTCCTCAGTAATCTGACTGTCTCTCTCTCCTTCTGTCCTCCTCAGTAATCTGACTGTCTCTCTCTCCTTCTGTCCTCCTCAGTAGATCTGACTGTCTCTCTCTCCTCCTGTCCTCCTCAGTAGATCTGACTGTCTCTCTCTCCTCCTGTCCTCCTCAGTAGGTCTGTCTCTCTCTCTCCTCCTGTCCTCCTCAGTAATCTGACTGTCTCTCTCTCCTTCTGTCCTCCTCAGTAATCTGACTGTCTCTCTCTCCTCCTGTCCTCCTCAGTAATCTGACTGTCTCTCTCTCCTCCTGTCCTCCTCAGTAATCTGACTGTCTCTCTCTCCTTCTGTCCTCCTCAGTAATCTGACTGTCTCTCTCTCCTTCTGTCCTCCTCAGCCGCTGGAGGTTTCTTTAAGAACAGCTGTGTCCCTGGTGCCAATCAGCCTGGTTTCCCTGGCAACCTGTGTGACCTGTGTGTGGGGGACAACAAAGGGCAGAACAAGTGTGAGAAAGGCAAGGACCTGTTTGACGGATACGATGGAGCGTTCAGGTACAGTACAACTTCCTGATCCATTTAAAGACAGATTGAGGTCTCTGTTCGGTCTGTGAAGCTGACTCTATTCAGTCCGTGAAGCTGACTCTGTTCAGTCTGTGAAGCTGACTCTGTTCAGTCTGTGAAGCTGACTCTGTTCAGTCTGTGAAGCTGACTCTATTCAGTCTGTGAAGCTGACTCTATTCAGTCTGTGAAGCTGACTCTATTCGGTCTGTGAAGCTGACTCTGTTCAGTCTGTGAAGCTGACTCTATTCAGTCTGTGAAGCTGACTCTATTCGGTCTGTGAAGCTGACTCTGTTCAGTCTGTGAAGCTGACTCTGTTCAGTCTGTGAAGCTGACTCTATTCAGTCTGTGAAGCTGACTCTATTCAGTCTGTGAAGCTGACTCTATTCAGTCTGTGAAGCTGACTCTATTCAGTCTGTGAAGCTGACTCTATTCGGTCTGTGAAGCTGACTCTATTCAGTCTGTGAAGCTGACTCTATTCAGTCTGTGAAGCTGACTCTGTTCAGTCTGTGAAGCTGACTCTATTCGGTCTGTGAAGCTGACTCTATTCAGTCTGTGAAGCTGACTCTGTTGTTCTGTGAAGCTGACTCTATTCAGTCTGTGAAGCTGACTCTGTTCAGTCTGTGAAGCTGACTCTATTCGGTCTGTGAAGCTGACTCTATTCGGTCTGTGAAGCTGACTCTATTCAGTCTGTGAAGCTGACTCTATTCAGTCTGTGAAGCTGACTCTGTTCAGTCTGTGAAGCTGACTCTATTCGGTCTGTGAAGCTGACTCTATTCAGCCTGTGAAGCTGACTCTATTCAGTCTGTGAAGCTGACTCTGTTCGGTCTGTGAAGCTGACTCTATTCAGTCTGTGAAGCTAACTCTATTCAGTCTGTGAAGCTGACTCTGTTCAGTCTGTGAAGCTGACTCTGTTCGGTCTGTGAAGCTGACTCTATTCAGCCTGTGAAGCTGACTCTATTCAGTCTGTGAAGCTGACTCTGTTCGGCCTGTGAAGCTGACTCTATTCAGTCTGTGAAGCTGACTCTGTTCGGTCTGTGAAGCTGACTCTGTTCAGTCTGTGAAGCTGACTCTATTCGGTCTGTGAAGCTGACTCTATTCGGTCTGTGAAGCTGACTCTGTTCGGTCTGTGAAGCTGACTCTATTCGGTCTGTGAAGCTGACTCTATTCGGTCTGTGAAGCTGACTCTATTCGGTCTGTGAAGCTGACTCTATTCGGTCTGTGAAGCTGACTCTGTTCGGTCTGTGAAGCTGACTCTGTTCAGTCTGTGAAGCTGACTCTATTCAGTCTGTGAAGCTGACTCTATTCGGTCTGTGAAGCTGACTCTATTCGGTCTGTGAAGCTGACTCTATTCAGTCTGTGAAGCTGACTCTGTTCAGTCTGTGAAGCTGACTCTATTCGGTCTGTGAAGCTGACTCTATTCGGTCTGTGAAGCTGACTCTATTCGGTCTGTGAAGCTGACTCTATTCAGTCTGTGAAGCTGACTCTGTTCAGTCTGTGAAGCTGACTCTATTCGGTCTGTGAAGCTGACTCTGTTCGGTCTGTGAAGCTGACTCTATTCGGTCTGTGAAGCTGACTCTATTCGGTCTGTGAAGCTGACTCTATTCGGTCTGTGAAGCTGACTCTATTCAGTCTGTGAAGCTGACTCTGTTCAGTCTGTGAAGCTGACTCTATTCGGTCTGTGAAGCTGACTCTATTCGGTCTGTGAAGCTGACTCTATTCAGTCTGTGAAGCTGACTCTATTCAGTCTGTGAAGCTGACTCTATTCAGTCTGTGAAGCTGACTCTATTCAGTCTGTGAAGCTGACTCTATTCAGTCTGTGAAGCTGACTCTGTTCGGTCTGTGAAGCTGACTCTATTCAGTCTGTGAAGCTGACTCTATTCAGTCTGTGAAGCTGACTCTATTCGGTCTGTGAAGCTGACTCTGTTCAGTCTGTGAAGCTGACTCTATTCAGTCTGTGAAGCTGACTCTATTCAGTCTGTGAAGCTGACTCTATTCGGTCTGTGAAGCTGACTCTATTCGGCCTGTGAAGCTGACTCTGTTCAGTCTGTGAAGCTGACTCTATTCAGTCTGTGAAGCTGACTCTATTCGGTCTGTGAAGCTGACTCTATTCAGTCTGTGAAGCTGACTCTATTCAGTCTGTGAAGCTGACTCTATTCAGTCTGTGAAGCTGACTCTATTCAGTCTGTGAAGCTGACTCTATTCAGTCTGTGAAGCTGACTCTGTTCAGTCTGTGAAGCTGACTCTATTCAGTCTGTGAAGCTGACTCTATTCAGTCTGTGAAGCTGACTCTATTCAGTCTGTGAAGCTGACTCTGTTCAGTCTGTGAAGCTGACTCTATTCAGTCTGTGAAGCTGACTCTGTTCAGTCTGTGAAGCTGACTCTATTCAGCCTGTGAAGCTGACTCTATTCAGTCTGTGAAGCTGACTCTATTCAGCCTGTGAAGCTGACTCTATTCGGTCTGTGAAGCTGACTCTGTTCGGTCTGTGAAGCTGAAACGTGACAGTTTCCGTAATAGAGATGTGAAGGTGATTTGTAATTTAGTGGATGTCTGAAGCGTTTCCCGTGCATGTTGTCTCCGCCAGCGTTGGAGCGCAACCTTTCCGTTTCAATCACACTGTAAAGCTCAACTTCTGCGACTTGAATACAGCCCTTAAGACATAGTCGTTTTATAAAGTGCCAAGACAATTCCATTGTAGTTATAACACCATTTACAACGTTATAGTCAAACTATGTATATCGGCCTTGGTTTGTTGTAATTGTAGACCGTAGGGAACATTCTAGAGAGAGATAGCATCATTGACATATACATTTGTTAATATACATTAACATTAACATTTGAGTCATTTAGCAGACATTCTTATCCGGAGAGACTTACAGTAGAGAATGCATACATTTTTGATACTGCCCCCCCCCACTCCCCCTGTGGGAATCGAACCCACAACCCTGACGTTGCAGTTCGTTCAGACATTCCTATGGGGAAAGAGTAGGGTTTTGGAGTAAATGCAGAAAATGAGGTCTGAGGTAAAAACAGACTTGGGAGTTCTTCTACATTCTCTTCCATAAGATGATAGCAGCCAGTTAGCATGATCTTTATGGATGATTACACTTTATGGGGTTTTTGTGAATGACATAAATTCAACAACAACAACAACGACGTTAGCTGATGAAGATAATCTCATAGAACAAACCGCGTCAGATCTCCTCAACCTGTGTTTACCACAGAGCTTATTTTCTACCTTTCTCCAAAAACACTACAACAACAAAAAAAACGCCATTCATTTTCTCCATAGTCTTTGTCCAACGAACCGTGGCAGAGTTAGTGTCAACATAAAGACCCCATTTACTATTTAACTCTATTTGTATCAGGTGTTTGGCCACGGGAACTGGAGAGGTGGCCTTCATCAAGCACACCACTGTCTTCCAAAACACTGATGGTAAGTGTGTGTGTGTGTGTGTGTGTGTGTGTGTGTGTGTGTGTGTGTGTGTGTGTGTGTGTATACCATCTCTGATCAGGAAACCAACCATTGTTATCATTGCACCATAACCCCACTACCGAAACCATAAACCCATAACCCCACTACCAGAATCATAAACTTGTTCAGAGGATGTGGAAATGTTTTCCAGTCATTAACAACTTGCTGACACGTTGCTCTTTGACTCCATAACTTCATATCAGTATTTGTGAATTAGGAGAGTTATCTATGTATATCTGCGGTAAGTTATCTATCTCCATGTATCTCTGTGTGTTTATCTCTCTGTCCTCTAGGTAATTCAGGTGAGTCATGGGCCATTGACCTGCAGTCTAAGGACTTCCAGCTGCTGTGTCCCCATGGCTCCAGGGCAGAGGTCACCCAGTATGCCCACTGTAACCTGGCCCGCGTCCCTTCCCACGCCGTTATGGTACGGCCCGACACCAACATCTACGCCCTCTATGGCCTGCTGGACAAAGCACAGGTACGACTGGCCGGGCCATTGGTTTGTTGAGTGACTGATTGGTTGATTAGTTGATTTATTGAATGATTGGTTGATTTATTGGTTATTTTATTGAGTGATTGGATTGATTTGTTGACTGTTTGAGTGAGTGAGTGTTTGGTCGATTTGTTGATTGATTGTATGCATGTGGCATAACATAACTATATATCCCTTCTACACCAACCTTAAAACAGTGAACTACATGCTGATAAAACCAAGTGGTAGTTGATACACTTGTGTCCTCTTCATCTCCCTCCAGGAGTACTATAGTAGTGACACGGGTTCAGCGTTCAAGATGTTTGACTCGTCTAAGTACCAGGGCTCTGACCTCATCTTCAAAGACTCCACTGTCAGCATGATCGGAGTGGCCGAGAGGAAGACCTATGACAAGTGGCTGGGACAGGGCTACATGGACTCACTTACCAACATGGAGTGCAACTCCTCTGCTAAAGGTACTGTACACAAACTCACACACACTCTCTTTGATCTATCTCATTTTACTGATGGTAATGCTTTGGGAACAGTAGCTTTCCTATGTGCTGGTGTACTGAAGTATATTTGTTTGGCCTACAGCGCTGTCTTCCCTGCTCCTGGTGGTTCTGATGAGCTCCATCTTCCTCTGGATGTAAGAAGCCATGTCCTAACCCAACCCAGCCTCTGTCCAAGTTCCAGCCCCAACCCAGCCCCCTGTCCAAGTTCCAACCCTAACCCAGCCCCCCTGTCCAACTTCCAGCCCCAACCCAGTCCCCTTCCAAGTTCCAGCCCCAACCCAGCCTCTGTCCAAGTTCCAGCCCCAACCCAGCCCCCCTGTCCAAGTTCCAACCCTAACCCAGCCCCCCTGTCCAAGTTCCAGCCCCAACCCAGTCCCCTTCCAAGTTCCAGCCCCAACCCAGCTCCCTGTCCAAGTTCCAGCCCAGTCCCCTGTCCAAGTTCCAGCCCCAACCCAGTCCCCTTCCAAGTTCCAGCCCCAACCCAGTCCCCTTCCAAGTTCCAGCCCCAACCCAGTCCCCTTCCAAGTTCCAGCCCCAACCCAGTCCCCTTCCAAGTTCCAGCCCCAACCCAGCCCCCCTGTCCAAGTTCCAGCCCCAACCCAGCCCCCCTGTCCAAGTTCCAGCCCCAACCCAGTCCCCTTCCAAGTTCCAGCCCCAACCCAGTCCCCTTCCAAGTTCCAGCCCCAACCCAGCCCCCCTGTCCAAGTTCCAGCCCTAACCCAGTCCCCTTCCAAGTTCCAGCCCCAACCCAGTCCCCTTCCAAGTTCCAGCCCCAACCCAGCCCCCCTGTCCAAGTTCCAGCCCTAACCCAGTCCCCTTCCAAGTTCCAGCCCCAACCCAGTCCCCTTCCAAGTTCCAGCCCCAACCCAGCCCCCCTGTCCAAGTTCCAGCCCCAACCCAGTCCCCTTCCAAGTTCCAGCCCCAACCCAGTCCCCTTCCAAGTTCCAGCCCCAACCCAGTCCCCTTCCAAGTTCCAGCCCCAACCCAGTCCCCTTCCAAGTTCCAGCCCCAACCCAGTCCCCTTCCAAGTTCCAGCCCCAACCCAGCCCCCTGTCCAAGTTCCAGCCCCAACCCAGCCCCCTGTCCAAGTTCCAGCCCCAACCCAGTCCCCTTCCAAGTTCCAGCCCCAACCCAGTCCCCTTCCAAGTTCCAGCCCCAACCCAGCCCCCCTGTCCAAGTTCCAGCCCTAACCCAGTCCCCTTCCAAGTTCCAGCCCCAACCCAGTCCCCTTCCAAGTTCCAGCCCCAACCCAGCCCCCCTGTCCAAGTTCCAGCCCTAACCCAGTCCCCTTCCAAGTTCCAGCCCCAACCCAGTCCCCTTCCAAGTTCCAGCCCCAACCCAGCCCCCTGTCCAAGTTCCAGCCCCAACCCAGCCCCTGTCCAAGTTCCAGCCCCAACCCAGTCCCCTTCCAAGTTCCAGCCCCAACCCAGTCCCCTTCCAAGTTCCAGCCCCAACCCAGTCCCCTTCCAAGTTCCAGCCCCAACCCAGCCCCCTGTCCAAGTTCCAGCCCCAACCCAGCCCCTGTCCAAGTTCCAGCCCCAACCCAGCCCCCTGTCCAAGTTCCAGCCCCAACCCAGTCCCCTTCCAAGTTCCAGCCCCAACCCAGCCCCCTGTCCAAGTTCCAGCCCCAACCCAGCCCCCTGTCCAAGTTCCAGCCCCAACCCAGCCCCCTGTCCAAGTTCCAGCCCCAACCCAGCCCCCCTGTCCAAGTTCCAGCCCCAACCCAGTCCCCTTCCAAGTTCCAGCCCCAAACCCAGTCCCCTTCCAAGTTCCAGCCCCAACCCAGTCCCCTTCCAAGTTCCAGCCCCAACCCAGCCCCCTGTCCAAGTTCCAGCCCCAACCCAGTCCCCTTCCAAGTTCCAGCCCTAACCCAGTCCCCTTCCAACTTCCAGCCCCAACCCAGTCCCCTTCCAAGTTCCAGCCCCAACCCAGCCCCCTGTCCAAGTTCCAGCCCCAACCCAGCCCCCTGTCCAAGTTCCAGCCCCAACCCAGCCCCCTGTCCAAGTTCCAGCCCCAACCCAGTCCCCTTCCAAGTTCCAACCCTAACCCAGTCCCCTTCCAAGTTCCAGCCCCAACCCAGCCCCCTGTCCAAGTTCCAGCCCCAACCCAGCCCCCTGTCCAAGTTCCAGCCCCAACCCAGTCCCCTTCCAAGTTCCAGCCCCAACCCAGTCCCCTTCCAAGTTCCAGCCCCAACCCAGTCCCCTTCCAAGTTCCAGCCCCAACCCAGCCCCCTGTCCAAGTTCCAGCCCCAACCCAGCCCTCTGTCCAAGTTCCAACCCTAACCCCTATCCCAGCCTTAACCCCTGTCCAAATCCCTAGTCACATTCCCAGCTTGAACCCCTGTCCAAAACCCTCACCAAATTCCCAGACGCAACACAAAACCTCTGTTTTTGTCCAGCCCCATTCCTTCACCAACCCCAGTAGCTTACTCCCTCTGTAGGGAATCTCTCCTATTCTGCCAAAGCACCAGCAATAACACTACACATTACCACCCAGCACATTACCACCCAGCACATTACCACCCAGTACATTACCACCCAGTACATTACCACCCAGTACATTACCACCCAGCACATTACCACCCAGCACATTACCACCCAGCACATTACCACCCAGCACATTACCACCCAGCACACCACAGCAGCATTTCCTGTCATGTTGGAATCTTTAGAAGATGATGTCTGCATCCCTTCCTGTATCTGATTCATAGCTTATGATTGTACTTTAGATTCATAGCTTGTGATTGTACATTATTCTACGGTATATGTTGATGCTAGGATTTGTGAGTAAGGATAACATGTTGAAAATACTATTTGACTTGGGTCTAAATTATGGTCACCGTTGTTGAGTCAAGGTGCTTCTTGAGTCAGTGAGTCAACGTGCTTTTTGAGCTTGTCTCTCAATGGGGAAAATATCCTGTTTTCTTTGGTTGAGCTACAGAGGATGAAGTCCTTCCCAACCAGAGATGACGAAGGATTGCTATTATGCTTACTGACGGTAACTGCCATATCAGTGTATATGTTTTTACCCGTTACATACTTTACTATGCAGTGTTCGTCTCTCCGCAAGGTGTGTATTGCTTACACCGACTATTGTGAGTACTACTTATGGGCACAAGCCATATCTGGGAATATGGCGTGTTTTGCACATTCTGCCTTTACTGTATAAGCTAATGCCATATCAGTGAATATGCACTGCTTGAACCACAGGATGTGTGTTGTGAAATGTTTTGAAAAGAGTCAAATAGGGGGGGTTTTATTCATATGTTCTCCCCAAATCCTGGAAAGACAAACATTTAAGCCAAGACAACTTGCTCACTATCTGTATTTAGGGTCTTGATTCAATCCGTTACGCGGGAAGTTCAGCGTTACAGTGTGAATAGAGGCCTAGAAGTTTCCATTTGCTTGGCTGGTAATCAAATTCTACGATAAGGATGATGTGAATTATAGCCTACTGATAAACATTATGGATTGGAACCTGCTTGCCCCTGATATGCACTTGTTTTGGAGAGAACATTGAACAAGCCATCCTTGTTTTTTTTGCTTTTGAAACTTAGGTGTACTTTGATTTTAAAGTAATGTGGAATTTTGAAAATTACAGAGTCAGGTTTAAATTCTTATATTACATTTCAATGTTGTACACATGAGCTAAAATCCATCATCTATAACAATAGTGATTATAAGGAATGGAACTCAACCCAACCTTAATTCCTGCATTGTGACGGCGCAGTGTTCGATTTATTTTTGCGTTCCTGTCCAGTAATATCAGCTTGATTTGTATGTGTATTTCAATGAGAGATAAGTTTATATGATGCTCAGCTACCATATCAGTGTATATGCACAGAGTACTGACTCATTTCTGCCAGAAACAAATGCTTGCCTTCAAAGTTATAGCAATTTCTTCAATGAAATGATAAACATGTAACTAATATTTAGTTGCCAGGCCAGTGCGTCTGCATAAGTATTGCTACAAAACTGCTTCTTTAAGAATTCTCTGCTGTTCTTATTAAAAATCTGCATATGGAAGCTACTGGTCCATCGTGACACATTCGTAGTGTCGTAGTCGTTTGTGAATGAGAACCTGTACATTGTGTCAGTCAGCCCATCTACAGAGTCAAGGACCGTGCAATACCGTCCTTGGTTCTGAACCTCACAAACTCTTCCAACAACTTCCATTCAAACTGCCGTTGCAGCAAAGAACGCAAGGACTTCAGTCCATAATTGTGTGCGTGTATATTTCATTGTAACTTTAAACAATCAACGTGGAGATTGTCACGTCCACCAAGAATGTTATTATAGCCTCTTTATGGGCCAACCTATGACAAAGTGAAACAGTGAACTTTTAACATGCAAGGTGAGTTGAGGTTCGTCGACACACAGTAATCCACACAATGCTACACTTAGCCATAGCAGACTCACAAAAAGGCAATTGCTTTTGTACTAGCTAGTAGCTAGCCTAGCATAGCTAGCATAGCATAGCCCTAACTGTCTGCTACACACAATATCAGTATTGTTAAGACGCTGATTTCAAAGATACTGCCGAACTTGTCAGTCAGCTTCCTCCTCGGGTGTAAAACACACGCTGGTGTCGGTGACAAAGTGCTCTATTCAATCCATATCACAATAGAAATGTAAAGGTAAATTCCGATTGAGCCCGACATGCAGCGTTTACAGTGAAAGCCAACATTGCCTTTGAATTTCAATTGGACTTTAGTGCAGAATTTTACACAATACGGATTGATTGAATAGAGGCCTAAACCTTGTGTTTTCTAGTCATGTTTTATCTGAATGGTCTTTTATTGGTAAAATACAAGACATTTAATTTAAAAGCACACTAAGATTTGGCCAATAGGTGAGGACAATCCAAACCTTTAAACACCTCAAGTCATAATATGTCATGGGAACTGACGTGGGACTGCATTACAGCAAACATACTATATGATGGTATTCTGTAAGTCAGATCAGGTAAACGATTCCAGATCTACAAACACAAACTCCTGAATAAATACTACTGGGTAGATTGCAACAAATCTGTCTCCAGTATGTAGACGTGTTACAGTAGGCTAACTCACCACAAACCCAGACCTGTTACAGTAGACTCATCCACCACAAACGCCAACATTCATTATAGGGGCGAAACTTTGTTTTTTAACCAGTCAGAAACACTCCACACTCATTACATGATATCTCCCTGATGGAAAGCTAATCTTCAGTATGTTTTGAGACATAGTAGCTGGTTTACCAGTAGCTTAGTGTTCCCGTCAATATATATAAAAATATTGGCTCAGTGATGTAATAGTAGTCGGCCTAGACAGTTGTGGGACGGGTCATGTTGTCGGTCACGTTATCAACAGTTCACATGATTGTTTGTCTGTCATACAGACAAAAGACTACTGCTTCATTTCTTTAGTTGTCCCTGAGCGTCTCTGAAGCCATCTTTCACCTCCTTGACAAAAGTCTCCCTCACTCTTCTGAACCGGGTCCCGATGTCACCAGCGTCTCGGGGAATCCGTCCGTTTGCCTCTTGCCGAACCTGGCGTAGCGTGTCTGACTTCAGGACCTTCGCCGTCGCAACCTTCCCAGCGATTTGTGCTTTGATGATCGCAAAAGCTGTGATCTGTGCCGCACGTCGGATAGGACGAGACTCCGCTAGTTTCTCAATGACTCGTGGATTGTTCAGGAAAGAGAACAACATACGAATGATGGCCATCTCGCACAGTAAATAAATGGTCTTTTTACCTGTAAAACAAACGACAAGAAAGCTGATGTTATTTCACTGCCCAGAGTTAGCTAACCAGCTAGCTAGCTACTCGTGGTAGTTAGCTGCCTTTCCCGAAAAATACGTTAGTTCATGAGAAAACAGCAATACTCTTTTTATTATAACATGCTATAAGGAGCCACTGGTAAAGTTAAGATTAATATCGAAGAGTTTCTCACATACTTCCTTGTTCATTCAGATGACCGCTACTTTGAGACCCGAGGTTACATCAGAGACACACTGTTCTGCCAGCAGCATAAAAGATGGCGTCAATTTGTGTGGTAATAAAGAATCCTTCAAAATAAAAGCTGACATTTTAAAAACATTGCAATGTGGATAACTAATTCAAAAGATATTACATTTTAATCAATGTCCATTTTTATTGTGCTAATAAGTAAATACAAGAACAAATTTATAGAAACAATTACAAATCTGCTTCTTAAGACGACTATCAATGTATTATAAGTAAAATGGCAGCGGACACGCTTTTATGTGCAAATATTGATATAATAACCATCATATCTAAACCCGGAGTCACTCAATGACAGGCTGTGTGGTCCTCCCGACTATGACTAAATGTAGCATGTAGTATATTAGGCTACAGATTAAATAAACTGTGATGAACTTCACAGGGTATTGAAAGTGCAAGGTGATGAGCTTGATGCTTCATTCCAATAAATATCCAGGGTCTTATTCTGGTGACATGATCATCGATGCTTGGCTGCCGTTTGACAAATAAAAAATAATCTCACTCTTTTGTCCATAATAATGTCATCATGTAGGCTATACCCGTACTATATCTGCGAGCTGTTGGTTAGAACACACCAGCCAATACCAGAGTGGGCACATTCGCTATAAAACGCCACTTTTTTTGTGACAAAATCATCAGTAGATTTGAAAATGTGATGGAAACCCATATAACCTGTAATTTTTATTTGGTACATGGGAATTTTACCACAAAAGTCATTTTTATGTGTCGTATGATCATCACGCACAGACTTCTATCCACAACAAGAACATTTTAACATTTTATTTATGCATATTTTTTAATATTCGCATGAAAATCTGTTGCCAATTGGATGGGAAACTAGCAATAGAATGGAAACATCGTGACAAAAAGGAAAATCACATCAACTGCACTGCCCCTTTAAAAAAACAACAACACCAAAACTAAAACAGGCTGCTTCACATACTTAATTGCCTGCTGATGGGTCAACTGTGGATGGGTTTCCCATTGATTAAAACTGATTAGGTAGGTTTATGCCACCAGAACACACATGGCCCAATGGGCAATTTACCAACAGTTGCCTGGACTTCACAGAAACATGAACATTCATACAGTTACATTGTATGTTCTACAAACCGATGTGATATCAATATTGAATTGAAAAAAAATGCAACTGATATTAATATAGATTTTCCATTTCGGTGCCCAGAACTCATTTAATGGATTTATTCTATAATTGATTGAAATGACTGAATTGTATCATAGTGTTAGACCATTAATTTTTTACTGACACATTTAATGAAACTGGTGATTGAAATTGATGAATGTATCATAGTGTGTGTTAGACCAACATTTTTCGGGTCACTGTGCCAATTTGGATCTGCCTGGATCTGCCTGGTGTACCCCTGAAGTACCCTCTCATGTGCATTTTACCAAGAGGCCTATGGTCTCATTGGTCTTCTCAAGTACAGCCTGTGGATAGGCCAAGTAACCCGAGGGGTCCTAGTACCCCTGCTTGGGAACCAATGTGTTGGACCATGAATTAACTGACACATTTGATGAAATTTCAGACCCATGTTTCACAACACAGGTACTATACTTTTTATATATAGCATAACATGTATTTTGGGGTTTCAAATAGAGTGTATTGCATTGTGGCCAATGTAATGGGTTGAGTAGAAAGTGTTTCTGGGTATACAGACCTCAGTCCCCCATGAAATAACACCATATATAGATTCGACAGATGCTAGTGAGTAATTACAACCCCACTTTTACTTTGGCACCTAGAATAGTTTTCTCTCTGTAAAACAATATGTATTTAATGTAGTGTACTCCATTGGGGACATTTATTTTATCTTGGAACTTGTTTAAAAAACAAACAAATATAATGCAAATGTTATTTAAATATGAACAAATATGAATCATTGTTAACGTTTAGAGAATATTTTTTCTTATATGAATAAATAAATGTTAATTACACATTTTTTTTACTATTACGTGGGGGACTTTTATTTTGAATATTTCTAAATTCCGTGATCCGGAAGTACTTTTTTGTGTTATTGACGAGACGTTGATGTAAGGAACACATTTCTCCGCTCATCTTTGAAGCGACACAATGTCTATTAAGTTGAATGCGCTATTCAGCGACTCCTACGTTGATGTAAGCCAATACAGAGACCAACATTTTAAGGTAAGGAATGGTTTAAATCAATCGGGAACCAACCAGTAGAATAGTTTTGCTAGCCAACGTTAGCTATCTGTTGCGCTAGCAAGCTACCGGTAGCTTGCAACGTGCTGTCTTTTCTTTCAGACAAACGCTGTTTATCACTTACCTGTGGCTTTCAAACCATGAATATTGTATTTAAGGATGATTTCCTCCTAGGAATGGGTCGAAAAGTGTTTTCAAAGAGACCAACCTGTAATTAGCTACAGTTTAAAGAGCAAATCAAACCGACCTCTCTAATCGGACTGTTCTCAAGAGTCTAGACATAACATAATACATTTAAATACGAGACATTGAAATTAGTATATGTTTGGTATGGTTACATGGGATGGAATCTTATTTAAAACGTATATTATACCACAAACGATTACCCATATTAGTGGTGAATAATACTAACAGCTAACATTAGTGTAATTGTCCTCCTGGCTGTGCAGCTACTAGACTCTTTTAAAGATGTTCTCCTCTCTCCATCCTCCAGGGAAATCGATATGAGCAAGAGAAACTGCTGAAGCAGGCTAACACACTCTACGTGGGTAACCTGTCCTTTTACACCACAGAGGAACAAGTGTACGAGCTCTTCTCCAAGAGCGGGGACGTGAAAAGAATAATCATCGGCCTGGATAAGGTGAAGAAGACGGCGTGCGGCTTCTGCTTCGTCGAGTATCCTTTGAAAAAAACTTGTGTGTTTTGGTTCAACATTTTTTAAATTCTATACCCATACACTTAGGGCTCCCGGACCCAGATTAAAACTAGTCCTACACTAAAAAGGACTCCGATTTAAGCCTAGTCCTATCAATCAAATGTATTTATAATGCCCTTTTTTCCATCAGCCGATGTAGTCCTACACTGAAGCACAGTCAGTGGAGAGTGACCATCGGATGTCCAATAGTAGGCTTAATCTGTGTTCCTGGAAACTGGCACCTTGACCCCTGTACCAGATACTACACGCGTACAGATGCTGAAAATGCTATGAGGTTTGTCAACGGGA
Organism: Oncorhynchus masou masou; assembly: GCF_036934945.1. Taxonomy (NCBI): domain Eukaryota; kingdom Metazoa; phylum Chordata; class Actinopteri; order Salmoniformes; family Salmonidae; genus Oncorhynchus; species Oncorhynchus masou. The sequence goes on from NC_088235.1 coordinate 109,364,429, forward strand.
CGCGTCTGGATGACCGCATCATCAGAACTGACTGGGACGCTGGTTTTAAAGAAGGCAGGCAGTACGGCCGTGGCAAGTCCGGTGGTCAGGTAAATTTACACCGGGGAAATGCATGTTTACTACCTCAGAGACGACAACAGTTGTATATTAGTTAGTTAGCTAGTCTCTGGTTGTTTATATTGGAATTGATAGTTTTCACAATTGTAGTTTTCATTAAAGTGGTACTGTTAACTGGTTATTGTTTGGATAAGAACTTTGAAAGTTACTTAACATTACTGTATTAACCCATTAACATGTTTGTCCTGTTGATATGTCATTGTGACCATGTTGTCTTACCTTTCTGGAACTTGATAGGGTCTATCATGAGGAGACAAAGTTCAGTCCTATGTGAACTATGTCACCCCCTAATAGACCCAAATACTTAACAGGGTCTGTGGCAAAACAAACAAGTCAGTCTCTTTTTCCTCCTCAGGTCAGAGACGAATACAGACAAGATTATGACCCAGCCCGGGGGGGCTATGGGAAAGTTGTCTCACGGCCATAAAACTTGTCCTATGCTGTTTCTTTGGGGAGGGCTATGGGGAAACTAGTGTCACGAGCCTGAGTCAACATGTCCTATGCTGTTTCTTTGCCCTTTTCCAGGTAAGAGATGAATATAGACAAGATTATGACCCTGCTCGAGGTGGATGTGGGAAATTAGCTCAGCTGCAGAAACCTCCCGAGGGACGGAACAGTTTAGTTTGGGTTCCAAGCAGACGTCTGCCAGGGTTTTCTAATGACTTGTTTATTTAGAAGTCTTCTGTGAAGCATTTTTCAGTTAACCATAGTTCCAACAGTCATTATGACATACATTTACAAATGTAATTGTCTCCCAAACTGTATACTTTCAAAAAAATAAAATCTTTTTACGTTTTTTTTTCTTCTTTTCTTAAAATGTATCTACTATACGAACTGGAACATTACTTTGGTAATGTGGAGCAACTCTTCTGATCGGATTGAGTAGTTTCTCATGGATGGGTGTGTGTGTGTGTGTGTGTGTGTGTAAACACAGGTTCACTGCTGACTGTTTAAGGTCCATGGACCTGATACCGATGGCTTTTCAGAGTTTATGGCTCCATGGAGAAAAGCTACGGACCTGAAACTTGCCTGTTCGAGTTGCGACAACTACAGCAATTTTGACTAACCTTGACCTAATTCTCCTAACCTGCTGCATAGGCTATAAACCATCAGTGTCCCAACACCAGGATTCAATAGGATGGCAGGTTATAGGCATTGTGGCTTTTAAAGGCAATTTTCGCCTGAGCCGTTATCTTGAATGGGATCTCTGTGTCTGCAGGAACATTGCCTTTTAATTTAAAGCTGCAATGCCAATAGTCTGCGATCGGATTCAATCTGAAGTGCTGCTGACACTTTAAAGGCAACGTTACTGTTACCGCGTCGGCTCGATCGGAAATTACCTTTAAATGTAAACTGAGATTTTAATCGAGCTCGAGTATCAGGGAATCACCACACGCATGCGCCGGTCAGATACACCAAGTAACTTTACAAACGTCACATCACCATTAAACATCCTCATATGGGTGATTGTTTGCTGAAGTAGTTAACATGAACAGACGGATCCATTGAGTCGACAAACATCTGCTCTTTAGTCATTTCCAGAAAGTAAACCACATTCTCCTAATTGAAGAGAATTCAAATAGAATCGACACTGTTCTCTAAAAAGCATAATGGAATCGTAGCTGGGCATCCAAACAACCCTGTGATCTGTCTCAACCTTACCTAAAACTAAAAAGTGTTTGAATGTATTCCGGGATTAACTTGGGAAGGAAACGGTTCCATTTTAGGATGAGACAGCATACATTGGGAACCTTTGAGGACAGTTTACCAATCTAGAGAATCCCAATTTAATCTTCTCTAGGTGTTTTGTCAGCATAACCCTGCAAACACTAACATAGTAACTGAAAATTAAATCAAAATCTGAAAGTTTCTCAAAGAAGATCAACCAGATTAGAGTGATCTGTGAACATTCAATGGTGCAATAGCATTGCTCACACCACCATGTGAGATTTGTCGCATCTACCCCATTATAGAAAGTGATTTATTTAAAAGAGAATTACTGAAGCTAAATGGTTTTGAACATCCAGATCTGTTCACACTTGATTGACATCCAGACATTTTAATCATCTACACCGGTCTTAAAAATGGACAACAACACAAAAGGCATATGTTAGCACCAGGTTTACACTGGGCTGAAATGTGCATTAATGACAGATAGTATAGATGGGATTCAGCAATTTCTACAGCAGCATTTTCTCAATTACAAACGGTCTGTGGACCAGCACCCTCAGATGGGTGATCCTCCAATGAGGAAGATGACCATAGTGGGCCGGGCCCTCATACAATAAAAGGCTTAGAAACGGTTCTACAGCAGTAGCATTAAATTCTTTCTCAGTACACTAAAATGTCAAAATGCACAATGTTTTAACAGCATATTTTCAACAGAAGCAGGAAGAGGTGTGTGTTTTCATGAAGCCATTCTGAGTGGAGCATCATGGGTAATCATAACTCCCTGATAACAAACTGCTGTTTGTGATGCCAAAACGTGGAGTTTCTCAAGAACTAAGAAGCGGTTTGAAATTAACATTAAAACAGTATATTCAGTTAAACGTTAGCCTTCGATGAGTTATTGTTCTCTACCTCACTAGTCAGGCAAACACTACATGATATAAAACAAGAACCTTCAAGTTTCACCTACTGTCCCATATAATCTCCTGTTTACAGTTTAAGAACTGAAGCTAGGAAACGTGTTATAAAACACGGATAGGTCCATTATCGGTCTCAAACCTACCAGCAGAGTTCGCTCCAGGTCAGTCAGCAGTGGAAACTTTGTGAACGTCAACTCAAAAAGAAATTCAAAAGTGCCTCTCATTATCAAGGAATATAAAAACAAAGTCCAACGCTGGACCTCTACTGAAGGACAGATGGATGTTTTCACCGTCTCCGTGTCGCCAGTCAAACAACGCGTCCCATTTCCACTGCACTTCATTCAGCTTCTTGGCTCGTCATGTTTTAGAGTATTAATGGCCCTTCCACAATAAGGGTCAAACAGTCGTTAAAGCCCACGGTCCTGGATGAAAAGGCAGGTGTACTCTCTCTGGAGCTGGGACACTGCGGGTTGATCAGTCATTCAGTTTACAGTCACAGAGCTCTTTGTAAATCCTCTTGCGGACTTTGGGCATGTCGTCTTGTGTAAACTGCAGCGGCTCTTTCAATGCCAGGCACTTGCAGTACTGAGAGAGAAACAAAGCGGGGGAAGAGTTAAATAGGGAAGATTCACCACAAGGAATGTGTGTGTGTGTGTGTGTGTGTGAATTTACAGTACGAGAGGGAAATTCCCCACTCACCTCCAAAATGAAGACTCCACAGTCACTGTCGTTCTTCTGTTGAGGAATACCCTGAGGGTGGGAACCAATCAGAGTCAGTGGTCAACACACGGTCAATCAGAAAGCGGGAGAGAGAGAGAACAGTCACACGGTACCATCTGAAACAATACCTTGTTTATAATCGTCTTCCAGCCTTTCTGATATGCAGCTTGTTTCTTCTCCTCGGCCTCAGCCAGGATATAAGTCAGGATGTTCTGTGGGCCAGATGAACACAGAGGGGTTGAGTTAAATAGTTCACAAATCGACTCCTTCAAGGGTTCCTAAAATGTGGACAACATAGACCACATGTCAAACTCATTCCAAGGAGGGCCTAGTGTCTGCGGGTTTTCGCTCCACCCTTTTACGTGATAAAATAAGGTCACTAATTAGGTCACTAATAAAATAATGTCAATCATTGAAAGGAAAACCCGTAGACACTCGGCCCTCTGGGGAATGAGTTTGTCACCGATGACGTAGACCAATGTTAAAATGATAAATGCTCATCAAATCAAACCAATGTTCCTCAGATCGAGGATAAATATTCAGAAGCAACTGAGTTTGATTGAGAGGCAGAGGACTAAAGTGAGCGTACCTCCATGGTGTATTTGAAGACGATGCCCTGGCTGTCGTAATAGTGGATGTGGTGGTTGGCTATGTCCACTGTGATCAGGGACCAGTGAATCTCCAGGTGGATAGGAATCAACAACAGCCTCTTAGAAAACAGATCCACCTGAGTGAGAGAGAGACAGAGCGAGAGAAACACCAGATTAACCACAATCACGGACATATTCTAATTTAGCTAGTTCTGTGAGACTGACAGTCTCAGATAAACAGTGAGCCTTTACATTTCTGGTCCTGCAGGGTAGCCTAGAGGTTAGAGCGTTGGACTAGTAACCGGAGGTTGCAAGTTCAAACCCCCGAGCTGACAAGGTACAAATCTGTCGTTCTGCCCCTGAACAGGCAGTTAACCCACTGTTCCTAGGCCGTCATTGAAAATAAGAATTTGTTCTTAACTGACTTGCCTGGTAAAATAAAGGTAAAATAAAAAAAATATCTTAACAAACTAGCGATAAATTGGCCACATCTTCCATAACCAACCGCCAGCTTACCTTTTTGGTCCATCTCTTAACCCCTTCGTAGCCTTTGGCCACCAGCTGCCTGTGGAAAAAGCTGTTGAAGAAATGAACCTGCGGGAGAAAAATAGGAAAACATTCAGTAACCTTGGTAACCAAGCAGAAGACCACCCCCATCCTAACAACTCCCTTTCACAATTAACCCTTTGTTGAACATTCTGATCCAGGATCTAATAATGAATGCACCTTGTTCTGTGTAGCATCCATGATCAATTCTCCATACATGTTTATCACCTAGACACACACACACACACACGACAGAAACATGGCAACGTTTGAATTTCAGGTTAGATAATACATAGGCGAATAAGTTTATAAGCAGCAAGCACACAGTTTCCTATCGACCAAAGCTACCTGGTCGTTGACCCAGTTTTGGTCATCCAGTGTGGACAGGTCCTCCAGGGTCAGAGTGTGCTTGTTGTAGGCCACTTTGAAGCACTTCATAGGGGTGGAGGCGAGACCCGCTTTATACTTCATCATTTCCGAGTGGATGTTTAGCTTCCTAGTACAGAGAAATCAACAGAGATGCTATCAGCATAACAATGGAAATCAACAATGAAATCGAAGCTGGTTTGTATCTCAAAACGATTCCTACTTGTCATGGAGGTCAGTGTTACACTTGTTCTTCAGATGCTCCAGGACGTCAGTCTCACTGAGGGGGATAAAGCTCCCGTACTTCACATAGAAGAACGCCAGGAACTCTGAGTGAGTGAGACAGGAATCAATAATAACACCATACATGAGTAAAGTAATATGAACTTAAAATGTATACGATTTAAAAGTAAAAAATAATTAGTAACAATAAAAGTCTAGTACCATGTATAAGGTCTATGATTTCTTCATGGATGTCGTCTTCAGGGTTGGGTTGCTGTGCTGGGTTTGAGACACAGTCCTCCTCTGGCTCAGGGCTTGGAGCCCACACTCCCACCTCACAGTAATCTCTGTGGTCCCACAGAGCGAAGGGGTGGAGGGTGCTGCATAACATAATGCCTGGGGAAACACAGGCTGTGGCTGATGGTTCCACCTCCATAGGGGCGCTACAGTCTGTTGGTTCCTCGTTGGGCACAGCCAATGTACCGTTGGAAAGGGAGACAGCTGCGTCACCAGCCTGGGGCTGCTTCATGACCTCCGTGTTAGAGTCGGTTACCGGCTGTTTGTCTAAACCACAACCATTCTCCTGCTCCATCTCTGAATCAGGAACATGCTCAACCACAGCCTTCATTATAGGTTGAACCACAGAGTTTGTTACTGGTTGAACCACAGACTTGGTCACCAGTTTAACCACAGTGTACGTTAACTTCTGACCGATAGAGTTCATTAAGGGTTGACCCATAGAGTCCGTTAAAGGTTGAGGTTGACTGACAGAGTTGTTTACAAGTTGAGCCACAACATTCATTACAGGTTGACCGACAGAGCTGGTTACAAATGGAGCCAAGGAGCTGGTTACCTCCTCCACAACTGAGTCGTTCGCCAGCTGTCGGATGGCTGTTACCTGCTCCTCTGACATCTGGGTCTTCTCAGAAGAGTGGTGACCACCCGTCCTCTTGGGGGTCTCCCCCAGGGCCTGGCCCCTGCCCTTCCCCAGATGGGCCCTGCGTTGTCTGGGCTTGCCACCTGGAGTCTTCCCATGTGGGTCCTTCCCATTGTGGTGCTTAGAGTTTGGCCCACAGCAGTCACATGCCTTGGGTGTCCTCTTCCTCCCAGAGGAGCGGCCATTGGTGCCCACCAGTGCCGGAGGTGGTGTTTGGGGGACTGAGACGTTATGAACCATGGCTCTGTCCTTAGCTACTACCCCATCCCTTCACAGCTGCTTCTGGCCCAGAGTGCTGGTCCCAGCCCTCAGGGGCACTGAACCAGGGACCCCCCAGTAGATGGAATTTCTGCCTGAGTTGTGGGTGGATAAGGACCCTGGACTAGAGCTGGGATGATAAACAGAAAATTATCGACACCGACCATACTGATCACTTACCGCAGGCATTTTGCTGACATCGTTCATTAAGCACATGAGAAATGTTAAGTTCGAAGTGAAATAAATGTGCAAATATGGGTGATTGTTAATGGGACAATTGATGGCTATAACCATAGCACTTTACAACCATAGCACATAGTACTTATAAAAATAAACAAAACTGTGGTGCACATTAATGTTATAAATGTATCGTTCTACTTATCGATATTGCACGAATTCAGGAAATGTATTGCAATATTTTTGCCCATATCGCCCAGCTAACCTGCACCCTGGCTGGCCAGATAGTTGACAGTTTCAGACTGAAGTCTGAGGGTGGCGAATGGAGGTCCTTCTCAGGGGTTACCCCTTACAAGCCAAGGAAGAAGCTACATTGAAGGAAAGAGAGCTGTTAGGATAGCTTAAATGTGTGAAATTAATGTACTAAGTTTATTTGATGAAAACAGTATTGTTGATAGATAACTAGGCATATTAAAAGAACTGGTGTGACCTGCTATATTGTCAGATGTCCCAACAGTTTAATTAATATACATTACATATATTGCTAATCCTTTACTAAAATAACGTAAATGAGTATCTAATAATGGTGATGTCTGCAACAAATAAACCATTCTGAGCAACTTATCACTTTTTGGGCAACTGAACTTGTCTGTGAGGTCGTTAGCTCGCTAATAGTGTGCTCAGCCATGTTTACAATAACTTGAGCTGCTTTTGCGTCTTGCAATCGATGATTGGATAACTATTCCTCTACTGTTGTAACGCTGTAGCGTGTGAATGTTGTGTAGCTAAACACAGAAGAGTCATGAAAACGTTGGAGTATCGAACAAGCTAGCTAGCATAGCAAGCTGACTATAGCTAGCTACTAACACAAATGGTTTCCTGTTTCCATGGCTGAAAATGCGATCTGCACAGAGACACCGCTTTAACTCGTTCTTACAGTATCGATAACTCATAAGCACAACTAAAAAGCACATATATTACCACATTTCTGCAATCGTCAAACAAGTTTCAGCGATGACAAACAACTCTCACTTGTGTGATCAAACAATCCATCTCATTAGTTTGCCGTCGCTTACCGATTGCGTCACATTTCAGCGCAAACGGTTCTCACTAGCTACCACGACCACAAAGTCAAAATTGCTGGTCGTTATCAATAAAAAGTGCAGTGTTCAATTTACCTGCTGGCGGGTAAGAAGACCCCCCAGCTCTGCTAAAACCATTGACTCCTGCTTGCCGTTTTCAAGGTATTGGTAAATAAACATGAACTATTTGGTTGTAATATCATCACCTCTTGGAAAGCATAGTCAGAACTACACATTTCCGATTATTCTATGTTTGACAAATGCGCATATTTAGCTCTATCATCAAAGTTGTACAGCAAGTAACTGTGGAGCACATGGGGATGTGTGTTACTCCTCAGCCTTATTTAACTAGTCAAGTCAGTTAAGAACAAATTCTCATTTACAATGGACGGCCTAAGAACAGTGGGTTAACTGCCTTGTTCAGGGGCAAAACGACAGATTTTTCACCTCGTCAGCTCGGGGATTAGATCTAGTAACCTTTTGGTTACTGGTTAAAAGCTCTAACCACTAGGTTACCTGCAGCCCCAAAACATTAACGGAAAGGTTAACCCATTTTGAAGGTTATATTGTTTTTGTCCATCTCCGAGTGATGGTCTATCGACTCCGTTGGTCATTTCATGTTTTCATGAGTATCTTTGAGTTATTGGCGTTCAAGCAGGCAGAAATCCGTCCGGTATGACGTCATGATCATCATGATAAACTCGCACTCACTACACTGGAAGTTTATAGGAAAACTACTTTTAGATCGCCAAAAACGTATATCATACATGCCAGATTTCGATACTGGTCGATGTCATAACTCGGGAGGATGTCTTCTCTTGAATTGATCACATATTGATCATATATTTGCGGTATTCCTACCTTGAAAAATGTGTAATTTAAGGTCTAGCACATTTTTCCTGTTTGTCTGCCTCTTTAGTCCAGGGTGCATTGCATGGTGCTGTTGCCAGAGATATTATAGGAAGGAGATAGGAATCCAATGAATGCATGAAGGAACTGATAAAGCCTCACCCAGCAGACGGTCGACCAATCGCATTCACATAAATTCATTCTGGCTATTCTGATTTCAGAGCACTCGTTTGAGTGTGCCAGAGTGCAGAATAACTGATGAATTTATGAATGCGTAACACCCATTGAATATGACCGGTGTCAGTAAATGTCGGCAAAAATTGGTGGCTGAATAAATACTTTGTTGCCTCACTGTAGGTGTATACTTATTTTCCACCATAATTTACAAATAAATTAATTATAAATCCTACAATGTGATTTTCTGGATTTTTTTCCTTCTCATTTTGTCTGTCATAGTTGAAGTGTACCTATGATGAAAATTACAGGCCTCATCTTTTTAAGTGGGAGAACTTGCACAATTGGTGGCTGACTAAATACTTTTTTGCCCCACTTTATATGATAAACAGAGTAGCAGAGGGGGTAAAAGAGGGGTTGGTGGGTGGCGGGACACAATTCAGAGAGTCCGGGTAGCCAATGTGCGGGAGCACCGTTTAGTTGGGCTAATTGAGGTAGTATGTACATGAATGTATAGTTAAAGTGACTATGCAAATTTGATTAACAGAGAGTAGCAGCAGCGTAAAAGAGGGGTTGGGGGCACACAATGCAAATAGTCTGGGTAGTCATTTGATTACCTTTTCAGGAGTTTTATGTTAAAAGATAAACTGTTGAGAAGCCATGGGTGGGCCTGGGAGGGCATAGGCCAACCAACCAATCAGAATTGTTTCATCAGCTGTCCGGATGGCTGGTCTCAGATGATCCCGCAAGTGAAGAAGCCCGATGTGTAGGTCCTAGGCTGTGTCTTAAATTTCATTAATCTGATGACTGTTATTTATTTAATCAACTAACTATGTTTACTTGTTACCCAATTTTTAAATTAGTCATTTAACAAAACTACTCATTAGGATTTGGGGCACCACGAGAGCGGTTGTTTAGAGTTACCATCTCCCGAATTAAACATCCATAAAACAATCAATGTATTAATCCTAACCTTGTATCATATCATCCTTCTGAACAGTCTTAAACTCCTGCATCTGCAAAAAACCCAGCTTTACTTATGATTCAGTACTACACAAATTGGTTTAATTATTTATTTACTAGCTAACTAAATGATAACACAAGATAAACATACACACTTTATACATTAGAAACAGGTCCCTAGCGAACTGACACAATATGGCGACTTGTTACCACAGACATGGAGAGGGCAAGAGGGACACAGACATTATACTTTGGTACATTAAGAAACTGCTCTCACAGTAATCCTATACTTTGCACACGAACCGCCACCCGTTTGGAGTAAGAAACAATTTAATATATTTATGTGTAAATGCCTTGGTTAGCCGTGTATCTATGTCGGAATCGAGCCTTTTTGGGAAGAGGTTTGATTGGGCCTTTCTGCGGCACGCTTGTAATGCTCTAATTGTCCACAAGGCGTCCCCCACCCATCTCTTATACTGTTGTTCTCCTCTGCCATCGTCCGGTATCCGTTGACCTGTTGTGTAGTCCTGAACAGAACTACAGAGTTTATTCTACTTTCCATTCGCTCCTGAATGTGCCTCTTCGATGGTTTCCATTGGGGGATCAGAGTAGGGGTACTATGGTGGTTTGAGAAGAGTAGTAGAATGGTCCCACTTAAGTTTAGCTGTCCTAAGTAAAGTATCTAGAAAAGTAATCAGCTGTACCAGTGATTGTCCGGCAGGTGAGTTTATCGTCTCTACCTCGTGTCAGAGTTCAAACTCTTTGACCACCTCTCAGGTCTCAATTTTAATTTCTTTACCAATCCTTTATGCACTCTGGTCGAAAGGGGCGGTTCCGTCAGGCTGACACACTCTCTGACCTAAGTCAGGGTGTGGCTTTTTACTGTGCAAAGTTTATAGGTGACAAATGATCTCGTATAGTTCCTAAAATCACATTCCTATCTTACCAAAAACAATTGAATAATTTGTTATATTTCATACACAACGTTAAGGATGGAGACTTCGTATATGTAGTGTGTATATACTTCAAGTTACAGTATTGCCTTTATAACCTTTTTAATGACATCACAAAATAACAACCCATATGACATTATTATTCTTTAGATTTCCTCTGACCGTTCCCCACGTTCTATACTAGAATAATTGTTCCAGTATTCACTTTAGAACGTGTTAGAGTTTGGACTGGGAAAGTTTCTGGAGACAAAGGAACATTCTTGTGTGAATTTGGAGAGCGAGATAGCTGAAAGTTCTAATCCTTCTAATCACACAGGGTGTGAAGTGACTTTTTAATTTATTTTATGGTAATAGCCAATAACACTAGTTTACACGACATCATATACAATATTTACTAAAATAATAATGCAAGTTAGGCAAAAGCCCTACAACACTGCTATGTCAATGTGGATGTTGGTATTTTGGCAGCTCAATGAAACGGCAATGTTTCCATCAATAACCTAAACTATCCTCTTGATGGTCAGTAAATGGAAAGGCCTTGTAAAAAAAACACTGAACACAATAATAACCGCTTCCACCTGGCCTCTGTCTACTAAAGCTTCAGTTTAATCTTCATTTTATCTTTGGCAAACCTTCCCCTTACACAAAGTCTACCCTTTCATATGTGGATATATACATATTTGCCAGGGGTGTGTTCAGAAGGAACAGTTTGGAATGTTTTATATAGAAATGCAATGAATAGAGCTGAAATGATTGCATATTCACTATGACTGAACAATGTCTGTTCTACACAATATACAGTGCCATCAGAAAGTATTCAGACCCATTGACTTTCCCCCCCATTTTGTCAGGTTACATCCTTATTCTAAAATGTATTAAATGTTTTTTTTCCCCCATCAATCTACACACACACAATACCCCATAATGGCAAAGCAAAGACAGGTTTGGAAATTTCTCCTAATTTATTAAACATAAAAAAAGGAAATATCACATTTTGCATAATTATTCAGATCCTTTCCTCAGTACTTTGTTGAAGTACCTTTGACAGCGATTACAGCCTTGAGTCTTCTTGGGTATGACGCTACAAGTTTGGCACACATTTGGGGAGTTTCTCCCATTCTTCTCTGCAGATCCTCTCAAACTCTGTCAGGTTGGATGGGAAGCGTTGCTGCACAACTATTTTCAGGTGTCTCCAGAGATGTCCGATCGGGTTCAAGTCCGGGCTCTGGCTGGGCCACTCAAGGACATTCAGAGACTTGTCCCGAAGCCACTCCTGCGCAATCTTGGCTGTGTGCTTAGGGTTGTTGTCCTGTTGAAAGGTGAACCTTCACACCAGTCTGAGGTCCTGAGCGCTGTGGAGCAGGTTTTCATCAAGTATCTCGCTGTACTTTGCTCTGTTCATCTTTGCCTTGATCCTGACAAGTCTCCCTGTCCTTGCCGCTGAAAAACATCCCCACTGCATAATGCTGCCACCACCAGGCTTCACCGTAGGGATGGTGCCAGGTTTCCTCCAGATGTGACGCTTGGCATTCAGGCCAAAGAGTTCAATATTGGTTTCATCAGACTAGAGAATTTTGTTTCTCATGGTCTGATAGTCTTTAGGTGCCTTTTGGCAAACTCCAAGTGGGCTGTCATGTGCATTTTACTGAGGAGTGTCTTCCGTCTGGCCACTACTATAAAGGCCTGATTGGTGGAGTGCCTCAGATATGGCTGTACTGGAAGGTTCTCTCATCTCCACAGAGGAACTCTGGAGCTCTGTAAGAGAGACCATCGGGTTCTTGGTGACCTCCAAGGCCCTTCTCCCCCGACTGCTCAGTTTGGTGGTTCCAAACTTCTTCCATTTAAGAATGATGTAGGCCACTGTTCTTGGGGACCTTCAATGCTGCAGACATTTTTTTGGTACCCTTCCCCAGGTCTGTGCCCTGACACAATCCTGTCTCGGGGCTCTACGGACAATTCCTTTGACCTCATGGCTTGGTTTTTGCTCTGACATGCACTGTCAGCTGTGGGACCTTATATAGACAGGTGTGTGTACCTTCCCAAATCATGTCCAATCAATTGAATTTACCACAGGTGAACTCTAATCAAGTTGTAGAAACATCTCAAGGATGATCAATGGAAACAGGATGCACCTGACCTCAATTTCGAGTCTCATTGAAAAGGGTCTGAATGTAAATGTAAATGTTTTTTTATTTTGAATACATTTGCAAACATTTATAATAACCTGTTTTTGTTTTGTCTTTATGGTGTATTGTGTGTAGCTAATTGAGGATATATATATATATATTTCTAATCCATTTTTGAATAAGGCTGTAATGTAACAAAATTCTGTAACAGTGTATGTATCCTATTGAATACCACATTATAATATATAATATTCTTGAATAAGCCTCAGGTCATGAAAACACCACCTCAAAATAACATTTTATTTGCCACATTCTTGGTAAATAACAGTTGTAGGCTAACAGGGCACTTCCCAACATTACAGCGATAAAGAAATTAGAGAAAGTACACAATGAGTAATCATAACATGGATATATACACAGGGTACCAGTACTTAGTAATGATAACGTGGATATATACACAGGGTACCAGTACTGAGTAATGATAACGTGGATATATACACAGTGTACCAGTACTGAGTAATGATAACGAGGCTATATACAGAGAAAACAGTCTATAACTAGGGTGGCTGGAGTATCAGGGCCTTCTTCTGATACTGCCTTGTATAGAAGTCGGCCCCATTGATGAAGCAACACAAACATAGACACATGCATACAAACACACAATAACATACGCACTATACACACATGGATTTTGTGTTTTATAGTTGTGGTCGTAGAGGCCTGAGGGAACACTTAATACTTTGTGAAATGTGAATGGAAGTTCCGGCGATGGTGAAGCTCTAACAAGACAAGTCTGCGTAGCATCCTCGAACTTTCCAACAATTTTAAGGCATGTTGATTTTGATGCCCAATATGTCAAAGCCTCAGATGAGGCATGGGGGGGGGGGGGGGCTTTTGATGCTAGCTCGGAAGAAGCACCATCTTGGTTCAGAATGGAGATGGACAAGGGTATAACTAAAATCCAAGAGACTCTTTCTGAACGCATCAGCAAGATTGATGTGCTAGTCAATAAACTCCACGAACACCAGAAAGTCACAAATGTACGAGTGACAAAGTTAGAAACCATGCGGACCACCAAGCTGCCATCCTGGACGTCCGTGAGGATGTGGACCAAAAATACAAGAAGTTGGAAGACGCCATCTAAACTTGAGGATAAATTTGATTATTACGAAAATTTCCAAAGGTGCTCGGATTTGAGACTTCAAGGTTTCCCGGAGGCCGTGGAGGGAAGAGACTCCTTCATCTCCTTCCTACAGGAATGGATTCCAAAAATTCCGGATCTACCCCCTTCCGAACACCCACTGGAAATTGAGAGGGTGCGATGGGCCCTCTCAATTTTACAGAGGTGGCTGCCTGGGCAGGTTGCACCCAGGGCATTTGTCATTGCATTTCTACGGTGCCAGGACACTGTTCACATCCTCTCTGCTGCCCGAGCAAGTACGGAGTACGGAGATGCCAGAATCATGATCTTTCCGGATCTCTCTCCAATACTACACAAGAGAAGGATGGCTTTCACCCCACTGAAGAGACTTCCGATGCAGGCTGGTTTGGCATATGGCCTGCGCTACCCAGCGACTTTGTGGATCGAAACCAAGAATGGTGAGCAGACATTTGACTCTGAAGACGGCTGAAGCGTACATGAGGAAAGAACTCCCTGACTTGTTCATGTCTTCTAAACTCAGCAAAAAAAGAAATGTCCTCTCACTGTCAACTGTTTTATTTTCAGCAAACTTAACATTTGTAAATATTTGCATGAACATAACATTCAACAACTAAGACATAAACTGAACAAGTTCCACAGAACTGTGACTAACTGTCACGAACCGGCTCAAAGCCCGTAACAAAGGGAGACAACGTGGAGATAAGGAGTAACAAAATATCTATTTATTAACTAAAGCAACTAAGGAAAATATACAATGGTGTGTAATCAGTAGTCAGTAGTGTAAGTGAGTGTTTTGCATGCATGAATGTGATAATGCAGGGTGTTGAAAGGTGCCAATGCAAACAAACAAAAGGCCACCAAGAACCACAACACAATCTACAAAGGTGTCTGCATGGAGAGAGTCTCCTCCATGAATGTGGAAGAGGTCTATTTATCCTGGGACACACCTGGCCCAGGTGTTTCCCATGTAGCTGACGACCCTCCCCAACTCCGCCCACCGGCATCCTAATAAGGAAACAAGAACAAAAACAGAATACGGCAGACAGAGTGGGAGGGTCGTCACACTAACAGAAATGGAACAATGTGTCCCTGAACAAAGGGGGGGGGGGGTCAAAATCAAAAGTAACAGTCAGTATCTGGCGTGGCCACCAGCTGCATTAAGTACTGCAGTGCATCTCCTCCTCATGGACTGCACCAGATTTGCCAGTTCTTGCTGTGAGATGTTACCCCACTCTTCCACCAAGGCACCTGCAAGTTCCCGGACATTTCTTGGGGGAATGGACCTAGCCCTTATCCTCGGATCCAACAGGTACCAGATGTGCTCAATGGGATTGAGATCCGGGCTCTTTGCTGGCCACGGTAGAACACTGACATTCCTGTCTTACAGGAAATCACGCACAGAACGAGCAGTATGGCTGGTGGCATTGTCATGCTGGAGCGTCATGTCAGGATGACATGTCAGGATGGGTACCACATGAGGGAGGAGGATGGCTGCAATGCCTGCAACAACAACAAGCTCAGTCCGATGATGCTGTGACACTTTACTTTCCTTTATTATAATACTTTATTGACTCTGTCAGGGCACTGACACAGAACCCCTCCACCGGTTTCTTGGGCTCAGTGCTAGTGAATGACACTCAACCTGTCTTCATCATAAGGGAGGTTTCTGAGTCAAAGGTGAACAAGGTGATTAGCTCACTAAAGAACTCTAAAGCCAAAGATGTGTTTGGGATGGACTCTACCTTTCTTAAAAACTACAAAGAGTCACTCATTGGCCCCATTACTAAGGTCACCAACACATCTATTGGTCTCGGTGTGTTTCCAAGGGTATGGAAGTCGGCCATAATAACGGCCATCTTTAAATCAGGCGACCCTGCTGACGTGAGTAACTACAGGCCCATTAGTATACTACCTGTGATGTCAAAGGTTGTTGAAAAGTGTGTAGCAGAACAACTGATTGCCCACCTCAACAACAGCCCCTTCACATTACACTCCATGCAGTTTGGCTTCAGAGCGAAACACTCCACAGAAACGGCCAACTGCTTTCTTCTGGAAAATGTGAAGTCCAAGATGGACAAAGGGGGTGCTGTTGGGGCTGTGTTTCTGGACCTAAGGAAGGCTTTTGATACTGTTAACCATGAGATTCTCATCACAAAATTGTCAAAGTTCAACTTTTCCCCTGATACCTTGAGATGGATGAAATCATACCTTGAAGGCAGAACTCAGTGTGTCAGAGTGAGCAATGAGCTGTCGCCCTATCGTAGCTATGATGTGGGCGTGCCCCAAGGGTCAATACTGGGGCCCCTCCTGTTCAGCCAGTACATTAATGATCTGCCTTCTGTCTGTACTGGGTCTGAAGTTCAAATGTATGCAGATGATACAGTGATATATGTGCATGCAAAGTGCAAACAACAAGCTGCACAAGAACTCACTACTGTAATGGTCCAGGTTACAAAGTGGCTCAGTGACTCGTGTTTGCATCTCAATGTGAAAAAAACTGTTTGCTTGTTCTTCACAAAGAGGGCAACAGATGCTACTGAGCCAGATGTATATGTGTCAGGGGAGAAGCTCCAGGTGGTATCCGATTTTAAGTACCTTGGCATCATACTTGATTCCAACCTCTCTTTTAAAAAGCATGTGAAAAAGGTAATTCAAATAACTAAATTCAACCTAGCTAATTTCCGATTTATACGAAATTGTTTGACTACAGAGGTAGCAAAACTGTACTTCAACTCTATGATACTCCGCCACTTAACATACTGCTTGACTAGTTGGGCCCAAGCTTGCTGTACAACATTAAAACCTATTCAGTCTGTCTACAAACAGGCTCTCAAAGTGCTTGATAGGAAGCCCAATAGCCATCATCATTGTCACATCCTTAGAAAGCATGAGCTCTTGAGTTGGGAAAATCTTGTGCAATACACCAACGCATGTCTTGTATTCAAGATCCTTAATGGCCTGGCTCCCCCTCCACTCAATATTTTTGTTAAACAGAAAACCCAGACATATGGCAGCAGATCCACAAGGTCTGCCATGAGAGGTGACTGTATAGTTCCCCTAAGGAAAAGCACCTTTAGTAAATCTGCATTCTCTGTGAGAGCTTCCCATGTCTGGAATACACTGCCATCAGACACACATAACTGCACCACATATCACACTTTCACAAAATGCTTGAAGACATGGCTAAAGGTCAATCAGATTTGTGAACATGGTCCCTAGCTGTGTGTTGCCGCTTTCCATGTTGTCTGTTGTCTGTAGCTTGTGAGGTGTGGAAACACTTTGTTGCTTTTATGAATATTGTCTTGCTGCTTTTTGCTCTATGTTGCTCTGTCTGTATGCTACGTCTTGCTTGTCCTATGTTGCTATGTCTTGCTTGTTCTATGTTGCTATTGTCTATATTGTAATTGTTTTTAATAACCTGCCCAGGGACTGCAGTTCAAAATTAGCCGGCTGGCTAAAACCGGCACTTTTACTGAAACGTTGATTAATGTGCACTGTCCCTGTAAAAATAAAAATAAACTCAAACTCAAACACACCGCCCCAGACCATGACGGACCCTCCACCTCCAAAATCGATCCCGCTCCAGAGTACAGGCCTCGGTATAACGCTCATTCCTTCGACGATAAATGCAAATCTGACCATGAGACAAAACCGCGACTCGTCAGTAAAGAGCACTTTTTGCCAGTCCTGTCTGGTACAGCGACGGTGAGTTTGTGCCTATAGGCCTACAAACCTGACTCAGTTACACCAGCTCTGTCAGGAGGAATGGGGCAAAATTCACGCAACTTATTGCGGAAGGCTACCTGAAACGTTTGACCCAGGATAAACCATTTAAAGGCAATGCTACCAAATACTAATTGAGTGTATGTAAACTTCTGACCCACTGGGAATGCGATGAAAGAAATTAAAGCTGAAATAAATCATTCTCTACTATTATTCTGACATTCCACATTCTTAAAATAAAGTGATGAGCCTAAAACGGAATTTTTACTAGGATTAAATGTCAGGCATTGTGAAACTGAGTTTAAATGTATTTGGCTGTATGTAAACTTTCGACTTCAACTAATATATACTATATATATAATATTATATATATAAATATATAATATTTTTGGGGAGGGGGGGGTGAACTCAGGAGGATGGTGATTTTTTTTGAACTACTTGTCCCTATTTTATATTTGAGGGATGATAGGTTTTAATTGATTCATCATAGCTTGCTGCTTGGGTGCATTTGTGGTCACCGCTTTTGGTGCAGCGCTGCACATGTTTCAGGGCGCATTGGGGAATGCCGATTTGGTTGACATTTGGATGTGCGGTTAGGTTCTATTGGATGACTATGAACTCATCCTCTGTTGTTGTTGGGACATGGTCAAGTGGGGCTAAATAGTCTGGTCATTATTGTTGCCGATTTTTGTCGCTTTGATTCAAATTGTATTTTGTTACTCGACTAACAATATTTTAATGTTACAAGGAACAGCCAATGCACTTAATGGCATATACATATCATTTAGAATGAACCTAATTTGTTTGGGCGACGCTATGCATAGCAGGTACATCGAGCTTAAAGACTAGTGTCTGAGGATATGTTTTTTTTAATATATATTTTTTTAACTCCCTCAGTTGGGGAGGGGGTTGGGTGGGTTTGTGGTAGGGTCAGGGTATTAGCTCACGAGATGTTTACTATTTTATACTTTTCATCATTTCATTTTGTACAGGTTGTATACACTCAACACCATTTTGTTTCCTTCCCTTTCCCCTATTTCTTATTTTATTTAAAGATGTCGGCTCCTAATAACTATACATTTATGACACTTAACATCAGGGGCACTAAATGCCCAGTCACTTAACATCAGGGGCACTAAATGCCCAGTCACTTAACATCAGGGGCACTAAATGCCCAGTCACTTAACATCAGGGGCACTAAATGCCCAGTCACTTAACATCAGGGGTACTAAATGCCCAGTCACTTAACATCAGGGGCACTAAATGCCCAGTCACTTAACATCAGGGGTACTAAATGCCCAGTCACTTAACATCAGGGGCACTAAATGCCCAGTCACTTAACATCAGGGGCACTAAATGCCCAGTTACTTAACATCAGGGGCACTAAATGCCCAGTCACTTAACATCAGGGGCACTAAATGCCCAGTCACTTAACATCAGGGGCACTAAATGCCCAGTCACTTAACATCAGGGGCACTAAATGCCCAGTCACTTAACATCAGGGGTACTAAATGCCCAGTCACTTAACATCAGGGGCACTAAATGCCCAGTCACTTAACATCTGGGGCACTAAATGCCCAGTCACTTAACATCAGGGGTACTAAATGTCCAGTCACTTAACATCAGGGGCACTAAATGCCCAGTCACTTAACATCAGGGGCACTAAATGCCCAGTCACTTAACATCAGGGGTACTAAATGCCCAGTCACTTAACATTAGGGGTACTAAATGCCCAGTCAAACGCAAACCCATTCTGAATTATCTAAAGCATTGCTATAGCTCTTCCTCGGGAGACACATGTGACTGACTCTGAGCATGATAAACTGAAGAGCGAGTGGGTGGGTCAAGTGTACTATTCAAATTTTTACCTCTCGGCAAGAGGGGTGGCCATACTCATTAATAAGCATGGCCCCTTTTCAGATACAATCTCAGACGAAAGACAAAAATGGGGTAGGTTTGTGATCATTCTAGGTTTCATTAACACTGAGCCCATTGCCATTGTGAATGTGTATGGGCCTAACTATGACGATCATACATTTTTACCAAGACATCTTTTTGAAGTTTAACGTCCCCATCATCAGAGATAATAATGGCAGGGGATTTTAACTTGATACTGGACCCTTCCAGTGATAGATCTTCCTCTAATAGTATCAACCTCACACAGGCAGCTAAAATGTTAAAATCAGAAATGAAAGATTTTGGACTTTTGTAGACTTATGGATATTTCACAACTAAAAGGTTAAAGAAACTCATTTTACTCCCCTGTCCATAATAGTTACTGTAGAATTGACTTATTTTTTATTCCTGCAGCCAAGGGAAGTTTAACTACTGGATGTAAGTATTTACCAAGATGTATATTAGATCATTCTGCCCTGCTGGCTTCAGTGCCCGTCAGTAAATCCCTCAAGAAGATGGAGGTTTAGCAGAAATTTACTAAATAATCCCACATTTGTAACATTTCTGAACACTCATATTGACTTTTTTTTTCTTTTCCCACCAATAACAACTCTGTCCCCCTTTAATTTTATTGGAAGCTCTCCTTGCATATCTGATGGGACAAATAATAATATCCTTTAGTTCAGGTGATGGTACGATGTATAAGGTTCAAGTAGGTTTGTTGGAGAAAGAAATTAGAGATCTGGAAAAATGAACACAGTGTAACATTTGACGACTCAACTCTACAAAAATTATACTCAAAGCTGACGACCCACAAAGTGAATGGACTATGACACCCTGACGACCCACAAAGTGAATGGACTATGACACCCTGACGACCCACAAAGCGGAAAACGCTCTTAGGAGAACAAAGCAAAACTACTACGAACATGGAGATGAAGCAGGGAAGTTGCTTGGCAGATAAGAAGAGAGGAAGCTAGTAGACTTATTAGCTTTATTAAGCTGCCCAACGACACAGTTGTTCACAGTCCTGAGGAAATTAATCTCGTCTTTAGAGAGTTTTATGAAACATTGTACAAGTCTCAAGGGGATGCCCCTGCCTTAATGCATGAGTTTTTGAACAAACTCAATTTACAAACTTTAACTGATGAGGATAGAGCACTTGGAGAAAGAGATTACATCCGAGGAAATGAGGGAATCCATTTTCAACACAGCTGGGGGAAATTCACCAGGATTAGATGGATTCCCTATTGAATTCTATCAATCCTTTTTACCCAAACTAATTTGAGCCTCTTTGCAGTATGTTTAATTATGCCAAAGAGACAGAAAAGCTCCCAGACACACTTAAACTGGCACTGATTACAGTTTTGTTAAAACCTGGGAAAGATCCTCTGCTTTGTGGGTCGTATTGACCAATATCTCTATTGAACACTTCATATAAGATTCTTGCAAAACTCATAGCTTTTAGACTAGATGAGGTTCTTCCTGACTTTGGTTGATATAAATATAGTATCAGAAGATTATTTAATATTATGTGGCGTATGACCAATATCCTGTAGTGGAGACTTCTTTATATTGGGGCGGCAGGGTAGCCTAGTGGTTAGAGCGTTGGACTAGTAACCGGAAGGTTGCAAGTTCAAATCCCCCAGCTGACAAGGTACAAATCTGTTGTTCTGCCTCTGAACAGGCAGTTAACCCACTGTTCCTAGGCCGTCATTGAAAATAAGAATTTGTTCTTAACTGATTTGCCTAGAAAAATAAAAAAGACGAGGAAAAATATTTTGACTGCATAGAATGGATGTTTTGAAGTTTTACAGAGGATGAATATTGGACCTCAGGATGTAGATCTGATTAGATGACTGTCCAGTAGTAGCTCAGATTCTGACTGATGGAAATGATTCCTCACAGTTCTCCCGATCACGTGGCACAAGACAGGGTTGTCCCGCTAGTCTGCTCCTTTTTTCTTTGGCTATAGAGCCACTGGCGGTAGCTTTTAGATCTCATCTCATCCATCCATGGTGTTCGTATAGGTGGGCGTGAACATCTGGTCTCGCCAAATGCTGATTACATTTTGCTCACTAAACCAGAAATTTCACTCCGAGCATTAGTTGACATCCTGAAAGAATATGGGACATTTTCAAGATGTAAAATAAACCTATTGAAGAGTATAATTATGCCTTTTAACAGGGCAGCTATGCAGAACCCAATCTTAGAGCAGCCATTTTATTGGAGACCTTAGAAAATGACCTCTTGGATTGCAAATTCCTTCTGAAATTATTAAGACATATCAACTGAACTATACGCCACTTCTTAAAAAAGTTGGGGAAGAATTGGATAGATTCTTGTACCTTTTTCAAACCTTGCCCTTTACTATTCCCAAGGTTAAAAAAAAAAAAACTTAATAGGAAGGTTTCTTAATTTCTGTTGAAAGGGATACCCCCCAGAGTGAAACTCACAACTTTATACAAACCATACTCAGAAGGAGGACTCACTCTACCTGACTTCCAGTTGTATTACTGGGCATCTCAGTTAAAGGCTGTGTGGCTATGGTAAGATACAACAACAAGTTCACCCTCTTGGAGACAGATAGAGGAGGTCTGACCCCTGTTACATTGGCATCTGTACTTATATTAGTCCACCTAAAGCTTTGCTAGGTCTCATAAACAACCCTTTCATTAAAAACACTTCTAAATATATTGATTGAAGTCTGTAAACAAACAGAAGGGCATAGATCTATATATGAACAAACACCTTTCTATAATAACCCCATGTTACCCAAAGCCCTGAGAGATGGTATTACATTTTCTTGGTTCAACAAAGGAATTAAAACATTTGGTAATCTCTATAGAGAAGGTGAACTACTATCTTTTCAACAACTGGCATCTTATTTTCCGTTACCTCAAACTAATTTCTTCAAGTACCTACAGGTTAGGCATTATATTGCCACTCATCAGAGAGGTAAGGATTCAGCCCATGAGTACATCTACACCTGATACACCTGAGTACATCTACACCTGATACAACTGAGTACATCTACACCTGATACACCTGAGTACATCTACACCTGATACACCTGAGTACATCTACACCTGATACACCTGAGTACATCTACACCCGATGACTGGGAAGAAAGGGGTAAAAGGTTTTCATTTCTTACATGAACTCTGGTCTTCAAGCTCTGTTGGGGAATGATGAACCCCTGAAGGTTTGCATGAAGTGGCAGGATGACCTTGGTCTCATTTTTGAGGATGAGAAAATGGGAAAGCTCTTCTTAGATGCTCAGCGTCTTTCATTTAACACAAGGCATAAGTTGATGCAATTCAATATATCCGGTCTACTTTACACCAGAGAGACTGTATATGATCAATTCTAAATATTCAACATTTTGCCCAAGGTGTAAAACGGGGGTAGACACACTTATGCATGTTTCTGTCCTGCCCTGAACTAAGCAATTATTGGAAAGATATTATTCAGATCTTATCACAGGTCACTAATATGACGGTACCACTAGATCCTTCCCTTATTCTTCTTGGAGATGTCTCTGTTCTACCAGTAAATATGGGTAGTAAAACCAGATTCATTCAATTGGCAGTCATTGCAGCCAATAAATGCACAGCTACGGAAGAGTGACACTCCGTCAAGCAAGCAGATATGGCTAAAATACCTATTCCATCTGAATTATTATTTTTTTAAATAACGTACAATTGCCATAAGAAACCCTTTGAATTTACTGATGTCAGTCGTGACTTTCAGCCATTTCTAGAGTCGTCACCTTAGCTGCCTCATTATTACTTTCTTCATTAATGTAAAATTTATTTTCTAGCATTGAATGTGAAGGTCATTCTGTTTCTTTTTTGTTGTTGTTAATCATTGAAGCTAATACTAGTGGAGGAGGGTGTTTATGTGTTGGGGAGGGAAGCGTTTTGCATAATGTGCTCCCATGAAGCATAGTGTTTTGTGTAGATTGAAGGAATAACGGGGCATTAACTGTTTCATAGTTTGCTGATTTTGTTAAAAAAAATAATTAAAATGCTAATAAATATATTGTACAATATGTTGTGAATGTAATGTTTTTTTAAATGTATAACTGCCTTAATTTTGTAGAGTAGCTACTGCCTTGGCAGGAACTAATGGGGATCCATAATAAACCCCAAGAAGAGTAGCTACTGCCTTGGCAGGAACTAATGGGGATCCATAATAAACCCCAGGAAGAGTAGCTACTGCCTTGGCAGGAACTAATGGGGATCCATAATAAACCCCAGGAAGAGTAGCTACTGCCTTGGCAGGAAGCAATGGGGAGCCATAATAAATACAAATGTATTGGCCCGTACGTACTACCCTCTGTAGCGCCTTGCCAAGCAGTCACCATACCAAGCGGTGATGCAGCCAGTCAAGATGCTCTCAATGGTGCAGCTGTATAACTTTGGCCCATGCCAAAACATTTCAGCCTCCTGAGGGGGAGTAGGTGTTGTCGTACCCTCTTCACAACTGGGTTGGTGTGTTTGGACCATGATAGATCTTTAGTGATGTGGACACCGAGGTACTTGAAGCTCTTGACTCACTCCACTACAGCCCTGTCGATATGGATGGGGGCGTGCCCGGCCCCCGGTTCCTGATGTCCATGATCAGCTCCTTTGTCCTGCTGATGTTGAGGGACAGGTTGTTATACTGGCACCACACTGCCAGGTCTCTGACCTCCCTATACAGTTGAAGTCAGAAGTTTACATACACCTTAGCCAAATACATTTAAACTCAGTTTTTTACAATTCCTGACATTTAATCCAAATAAAAATTCCCAGTCTTATGTCAGTTAAGATCACCACTTTATTTTAACCTCTTGAAACTCCCCATCCCGGATCCGGGATTGTGACTAAGCCTCAGGCTCATTAGCATAACGCAACGTTAACGATTTCTGAAAATCGCAAATAAAATTAAAATAATGCGTTTGCTCTCAAGCTTAGCCTTTTCTTAACAACACTGTCATCTCAGATTTTCAAAATATGCTTTTGAACCATAGAAATTGACTAATTTGTGTAAGAGTATGCAAAGCTAGCATAGCATTTATTGTAGCATGTAGCACGCAACATTTTCACAAAAGCCAGATAACCAAATAAATAAAATCATTTACCTTTGAAGAGCTTCTGATGTTTTCAATGAGGAGACTCCCAGCCACATACCAAATGCGCAGTGTTTCCTGAAAGCGTCTGTGTGTAGGAGAAATCGTTCCGTTTTCTACATTGCGCCTGGCTACCGAAACGAACCGAAAATGCAGTCACCTACAACGTGAAACTTTTTCCGGATTAACTACATAATATCGACCGAAACATGGCAAACGTTGTTTGGAATCAATCCTCAAGGTGTTTTTTCACATATCTCTTCATTGACATGCAGTTCATGGAAGCTTGCTTCTCTCTCTGTGCCCCATGGAAAAATACTGGCAGGTGACTTTTGCGCACCAATTTCGGCGCAGGACACCGGGCGGACACGTGGTAAATGTGGTCTCTTATGGTCAATCTTTCAACGATCTGCCTACAAATACGTCACAATGCTGCAGACACCTTGGGGAAACGACAGAAAGGGCAGACTCATTCCTCTTGCGTTCACAGCCATATAAGGAGATCATGAAAGACAGAGCCTCAAAAATCCTTGTCATTTCCTGGATGCCAAGTCATCTTGGTTTTGCCTGAAGCTCACGTTAAAGGGCACGCACAGAGAAGATATTTGTATTTCTGGACACGTCAGAGTGTTTTCTTTCGAACAGTAGCAATTATATGCATAGTCGAGCATCTTTTTGTGACAAAATATCTTGTTTAAAACGGGAACGTTTTTCTTCCAAAAATGAAATAGCGCCACCATAAGTGTAAGAGGTTAAGAATGTGAAATGTCAGAATAATAGTAGAGAGAATGATTTATTTCAGGTTTTATTTATTTCATTCTAAGTGGGTCAGAAGTTTACATGCACTCAATTAGTATTTGGTAGCATTGCCTTGAAATTGTTTAACTTTGATCAAACATTCTGGGTAGCCTTCCACAAGCTTCCCACAATAAGTTGAGTGACTTTTCTCCCATTCCTCCTGACAGAGCTGGTGTAACTGAGTCAGGTTTGTAGGCCTCCTTGCTCGCATACATGCTTTTTCAGTTCTGCCCACACATTTTCTATACGGTTGAGGTCAGGGCTTTGTGATGGCCACCTCAATACCTTGACTTTGTTGTCCTTAAGCCATTTTTCCACAACTTTGGAAGTATGCTTGGGGTCATTGTCCATTTGGAAAACCCATTTGCAACTAAGCTTTAACTTCCTGACTGATGTCTTGATGTTGCTTCAATATATCCACATAATTTTCCTCCCTCGTGATGCCATCTATTTTGTGAAGTCCACCAGTCCCTCCTGCAGCAGAGCACCCCCACAACATGATGCTGCCACCCCCACAACATGATGCTGCCACCCCTGTGCTTCACGGTTGGGAAGGTGTTCTAAGGCTTGCAAGCCTCCCCCTTTTTCCTCCAAACATAACAATGGTCATTATGGCCAAACAGTTCTATTTTTATTTCATCAGACCAGAGGACATTTCTCCAAAAAGTATGATCTTTGTCCCCATGTGCAGTTGCAAACCGTAGTCTGGCTTTTTTTATGGTGGTTTTGGAGCAGTGGCTTCTTCCTTGCTGAGCGGCCTTTCAGGTTATGTCAATATAGGACTCGTTTTACTGTGGATATAGATACTTTTACCTGTTTCCTCTAGTATTTTCACAAGGTCCTTTGCTGTTGTTCTTGGATTGATTGGCACTTTTCGCACCAAAGTACGTTCATCTCTAGGAGACATTTACATTACATTTAAGTCATTTAGCAGACGCTCTTATCCAGAGCGACTTACAAATTGGTGAATTCACCTTCTGACATCCAGTGGAACAGCCACTTTACAATAGTGCATCTAAGTCATTAAGGGGGGGGGGGGGGTGAGAAGGATTACTTATCCTATCCTAGGTATTCCTTGAAGAGGTGGGGTTTCAGGTGTCTCCGGAAGGTGGTGATTGACTCCGCTGTCCTGGCGTCGTGAGGGAGTTTGTTCCACCATTGGGGGGCCAGAGCAGCGAACAGTTTTGACTGGGCTGAGCGGGAACTGTACTTCCTCAATGGTAGGGAGGCGAGCAGGCCAGAGGTGGATGAACGCAGTGCCCTTGCTTGGGTGTAGGGCCTGATCAGAGCCTGGAGGTACTGCGGTGCCGTTCCCCTCACAGCTCCGTAGGCAAGCACCATGGTCTTGTAGCGGATGCGAGCTTCAACTGGAAGCCAGTGGAGAGAGCGGAGGAGCGGGGTGACGTGAGAGAACTTGGGAAGGTTGAACACCAGACGGGCTGCGGCGTTCTGGATGAGTTGTAGGGGTTTAATGGCACAGGCAGGGAGCCCAGCCAACAGCGAGTTGCAGTAATCCAGACGGGAGATGACAAGTGCCTGGATTAGGACCTGCGCCGCTTCCTGTGTGAGGCAGGGTCGTACTCTGCGGATGTTGTAGAGCATGAACCTACAGGAACGGGCCACCGCCATGATGTTGGTTGAGAACGACAGGGTGTTGTCCAGGATCACGCCAAGGTTCTTAGCGCTCTGGGAGGAGGACACAATGGAGTTGTCAACCGTGATGGCGAGGTCATGGAACGGGCAGTCCTTCCCCGGGAGGAAGAGCAGCTCCGTCTTGCCGAGGTTCAGCTTGAGGTGGTGATCCGTCATCCACACTGATATGTCTGCCAGACATGCAGAGATGCGATTCGCCACCTGGTCATCAGAAGGGGGAAAGGAGAAGATTAATTGTGTGTCGTCTGCATAGCAATGATAGGAGAGACCATGTGAGGTTATGACAGAGCCAAGTGACTTGGTGTATAGCGAGAATAGGAGAGGGCCTAGAACAGAGCCCTGGGGGACACCAGTGGTGAGAGCGCGTGGCGAGGAGACAGATTCTCGCCACGCCACCTGGTAGGAGCGACCTGTCAGGTAGGACGCAATCCAAGCGTGGGCCGCGCCGGAGATGCCCAACTCGGAGAGGGTGGAGAGGAGGATCTGATGGTTCACAGTATCGAAGGCAGCCGATAGGTCTAGAAGGATGAGAGCAGAGGAGAGAGAGTTAGCTTTAGCAGTGCGGAGCGCCTCCGTGATGCAGAGAAGAGCAGTCTCAGTTGAATGACTAGTCTTGAAACCTGACTGATTTGGATCAAGAAGGTCATTCTGAGAGAGATAGAGGGAGAGCTGGCCAAGGACGGCACGTTCAAGAGTTTTGGAGAGAAAAGAAAGAAGGGATACTGGTCTGTAGTTGTTGACATCGGAGGGATCGAGTGTAGGTTTCTTCAGAAGGGGTGCAACTCTCGCTCTCTTGAAGACGGAAGGGACGTAGCCAGCGGTCAGGGATGAGTTGATGAGCGAGGTGAGGTAAGGGAGAAGGTCCCCGGAAATGGTCTGGAGGAGAGAGGAGGGGATAGGGTCGAGCGGGCAGGTTGTTGGGCGGCCGGCCGTCACAAGAAGCGAGATTTCATCTGGAGAGAGAGGGGAGAAAGAGGTCAGAGCACAGGGTAGGGCAGTGTGAGCAGAACCAGCGGTGTCGTTTGACTTAGCAAACGAGGATCGGATGTCGTCGACCTTCTTTTCAAAATGGTTGACGAAGTCATCTGCAGAGAGGGAGGAGGGGGGGGAGGGGGAGGAGGATTCAGAAGGGAGGAGAAGGTGGCAAAGAGCTTCCTAGGGTTAGAGGCAGATGCTTGGAATTTAGAGTGGTAGAAAGTGGCTTTAGCAGCAGAGACAGAGGAGGAAAATGTAGAGAGGAGGGAGTGAAAGGATGCCAGGTCCGCAGGGAGGCGAGTTTTCCTCCATTTCCGCTCGGCTGCCCGGAGCTCTGTTCTGTGAGCTCGCAATGAGTCATCGAGCCACGGAGCGGGAGGGGAGGACCGAGCCGGCCTGGAGGATAGGGGACATAGAGAGTCAAAGGATGCAGAAAGGGAAGAGAGGAGGGTTGAGGAGGCAGAGTCAGGAGAAAGGTTGGAGAAGGTATGAGCAGAGGGAAGAGATGAAAGGATGGAAGAGGAAAGAGTAGCGGGGGAGAGAGAGCGAAGGTTGGGACGGCGCGATACCATCCGAGTAGGGGCAGTGTGGGAAGTGTTGGATGAGAGCGAGAGGGAAAAGGATACAAGGTAGTGGTCGGAGACTTGGAGGGGAGTTGCAGTGAGGTTAGTGGAAGAACAGCATCTAGTAAAGATGAGGTCGAGCGTATTGCCTGCCTTGTGAGTAGGGGGAAGGTGAGAGGGTGAGGTCAAAAGAGGAGAGGAGTGGAAAGAAGGAGGCAGAGAGGAATGAGTCAAAGGTAGACGTGGGGAGGTTAAAGTCGCCCAGGACTGTGAGAGGTGAGCCGTCCTCAGGAAAGGAGCTTATCAAGGCATCAAGCTCATTGATGAACTCTCCGAGGAACCTGGAGGGCGATAAATGATAAGAATGTTAAGCTTGAAAGGGCTGGTAACTGTGACAGCATGGAATTCAAAGGAGGCGATAGATAGATGGGTAAGGGGAGAGAGAGAGAATGACCACTTGGGAGAGATGAGGATCCCGGTGCCACCACCCCGCTGACCAGAAGCTCTCGGGGTGTGCGAGAACACGTGGGCGGACGAAGAGAGAGCAGTAGGAGTAGCAGTGTTATCTGTGGTGATCCATGTTTCCGTCAGTGCCAGGAAGTCGAGGGACTGGAGGGAGGCATAGGCTGAGATGAACTCTGCCTTGTTGGCCGCAGATCGGCAGTTCCAGAGGCTACCGGAGACCAGGAACTCCACGTGGGTCGTGCGCGCTGGGACCACCAGATTAGGGTGGCCGCGGCCACGCGGTGTGGAGCGTTTGTATGGTCTGTGCAGAGAGGAGAGAACAGGGATAGATAGACACATAGTTAACAGGGTACAGAAGAGGCTACGCTAATGCAAAGGAGATTGGAATGACAAGTGGACTACACGTCTCGAATGTTCAGAAAGTTAAGCTTACGTAGCAAGAATCTTATTGACTAAAATGATTGAAATGAAACAGTACTGCTGGAGTAGGCTAGCTGGTAGTGGCTGCGATGTTGACACTACACTAATCAAGTCGTTCCGTCGAGTGTAATAGTTTCTACAGTGCTGCTATTCGGGGCTAGCTGGCTAGCTAGCAAGGTTGATTGCGTTCCGTTACTTAAAAGAACGACAATAGCTGGCTGGCTAACCTAGAAAATCGCTCTAGGCTACACAATTGTCTTAGATACAAAGACGGCTATGTAGCTAGCTAGCTACGATCAAACAAAACAAACCGTTGTACTGTAATAGTTACAACAGTGCTGCTATTCGGGGGCTAGCTGGCTAGCTACGTTAGAAGAACGACAATAGCTGGCCAGCTAACCTAGAAAATCGCTCTAGACTACACAATTGTCTTAGAAACAAAGACGGCTATGTAGCTGGCTAGCTACGATCAAACAAATCAAACCGTTGTACTGTAATGAAGTGAAATGAAAATGTGATACTACCTGTGGAACGACGCGGAATGTTGACCGGGTAGTTGGAGTTCAATTCGGTAGAGGTTGGCTAGCTGTTGGCTAGCTAGCTAGCAGCATTTCCTACGTTAAGGACGACAAATAGCTGGCTAGCTAACCTCGGTAAATTAAGATAATCACTCTAAGTCTACACACTCTAAACTGCACAATTATCTTGGATACGAAGACAACTATGTAGCTAGCTGACACTACGCTAATCGAGTCGTTCAGTTGAGTGTAATGGTTTCTACAGTGCTAGTGGACAGTGGATGTTAGCTAGCTGCTTAGCTAGCTGCTGGGCAGATACGTTAGGACGACGAAATACGATAATTATGCAATTGTCGTTGATACAAAGACGGCTATGTAGCTGGCTAAGAAGAAATTGCTAAGATTAGACAAATCAAACCGTTGTACTATAACGAAATGTAATGAAAAGTTATAAAAAGTTATACTACCTGCGGACCGAAGTGTAGATGCGGCCGCTCGCTCCAACCGGAACCGGAAAAATTATTATTATTATGTTATGAATGAGACTGAACAATAAAGCTGCATCCAAAAAAGCTATTTCGAATAAGCCATGGGCTCTTGTGGATTAATGACGTCTGCCTAGCATAGGTGAGAATCAAAAGATTCTCACCTATGCACAGAATGCGTCTCCTTCCTGAGTGGTATTCTTGCGTACTATTGTTTGTACAGATGAACGTGGAACCTTCAGGCATTTTTTAAAGGATGAACCAGACTTGTGGAGGACTACAATTTCCTTTCTGAGGTCTTGGCTGATTTCTTTTGATTTTCCCATGATGTCAAGCAAAGAGGCACTGAGTTTGAAGGTAGGCCTTGAAATACATCCACAGGTACACCTCCAAAGGACTCAAATGATGTCAATCGTCAAGCCTATCAGAAGCTTCTAAAGCCATGACATCATTTTCTGGAATTTTCCAAGCTGTTTAAAGGCACAGTCAACTTAGTGTATGTAAACTTCTGACCCACTGGAATTGTGATACAGTGAAATAATCTGTCTGTAAACAATTTATTTGGAAAAATGACTTGTGTCATGCACAAAGTAGATGTCCTAACCGACTTGACAAAACTAAAGTTTGTTTAACAAGAAATTTGTGGAGTGGTTGAAAAACGAGTTTTAATGACTCCTAAGTGTATGTAAACTTCCGACTTCAACTGTCTCATCGTCGTTGGTGATCAGTCCTACCCCCGTCTTGTCGTCAGAAAACGGCCCTTTCCTGCAGTCAAATGACCAAATCACCCTCTAGTGGCCTCATGGGTGGAATGTCATTAATATCTTTCAGAATTTTAATAATATACTTTTTTTTTTAAATCTGCCAAAAATCAGGTGTTTCTATGTCAAACGCCTTTGTTATATTTCAGTCTTCTGTGAGGTGTGTGTGTGTGTGTGTGTGTGTGTGTGTGTGTGTGTGTGTGTGTGTGTGTGTGTGTGTGTGTGTGTGTGTGTGTGTGTGTGTGTGTGTGTGTGTGTGTGTGTGTGTGTGTGTGTGTGTGTGTGTGACAACTGTGTGTGCATGTGGGTTTTGTCTGTGTGTGTGGTGTGTGTGTGTATGTATTGGGGATGCAAACTCAAAATGTAATACATTTAAACTCTATATCTGACATGGTACAGGTGTCGTCTTAAATCCATACCCATGTGTGTGAGGTGTATACTTTTGTGTCAAAGTAGATTTGTTTAAGACCCAGAAACACCAACCTTGTGACCTTGATTTAGCCCACTGCAGTAAAGTAGATTTGTTTAAGACCCAGAAACACCAACCTTGTGACCTTGATTTAGCCCACTGCAGTAAAAACATTAATGAAGGTGTTGGAGTCGTGCACGGTCACGCAGTCGTGGGTGAACAGGGAGTACAGGAGGGGACTAAGCACGCACCCCTGAGGGGCCCCTGTGTTGAGGGTCAGTCCGAGGTCATTAAAACACCATATTATAATACTCTTGAATAAGTTCCAGGTCATTAAAACATCACATATTACAATACTCTTTAATTACAACACAATAAATAAAACTGGAACAACGATATATAAGAGGGTTACATACATCAAAGTCACTGCTGGGGTTATCATATGCTTGAAATAATAACTTATAGCGCAATATTACAAAAATACTAAACTACAACTCTGCTTTACGCCGGGCCATTTTACTTGCAGGAACATACTGTGTAGAGATCCATGAAAAACACAGACAGTTTGGTATGACTACATACATCAGTGCTATATATTTTTCTTTACGCGTGTAAATTATGATTACATTATACACGACTGTAAAGTATCATCTCTAAACATTAAACATACATGTATTGTAAGTGTAATGGCCATGGCATAGATTCACCTGATCTTTCAGGTAAAGGTGATTGGTTCATCATGCAATATATCTCTGTGTGATAAAGACAACAGAGAGCAGTGCAGCACTGGCACGGCATTGGTGTGTGTGTGTGTGTGTGTTTGTTTTAGTGGAGGTGGTGTGCTCAATACACACTACGGCGCTAGTGATGACGAGCAGCAGAGGACGAAGCACGTTGGGGGGTGGAGCCTGGAAAACAGAGAGAGGATGATTGGTGGGATCAGACAGGGGTTATATATGATTGAAGTAATCAGTGTAATTTAATGCAAATCAAACCAAACACTGGAACAGAAGTCAGATCCATTTCTACAATGACTCCCTGCTCTGTATGTAAAGTACTACGCTTGGCTGCAACACCTACGGCCCTGGCTGAAAGGAGTGTACTGTGTGCTACAGGTTGAACAGAGTCGTATTCCTTATATACGCAGACAGCTGATAACAACAAAATCCCTGTAGATTCACTTTGACATTTTGCAATTAGTTGCACAGATTTGGGAGACCTCCATCTTCTATCAAAGTTGGACAAATCAGGCTCTTTCTGTTGAGGTACCAAAGCTACGATCCTCCCTCTCCGCCTCCCTCTCTCTCCCAGTGCTCCCACAGTTCTCCTGGCGGTGTCCATCCTAACTGGGAGGTCTGGAACACCACACCAGGAGTGTCTCTGGGAGTCTCTCTCTCTCTCTCTGAGGAACTATTTGTTCCAGAAACGTCTAGCAGTCTAGGAACTCTAGAATTAGAACTAGAATATTTATTATAATTCTGACCTGCCAAGAACACTCAGAAGGAGGGAGGGAGTGGAATTCAAATATCCTACTGGCGCAGAGCCAAATGTTCTCCAAGGCCATAGAACCAAGACAAAGTCCATTAGTTGTGAGAGAGAAGTGAGTGAAGTCCCGCTCACACTGCTGTGGTACTATTCATCACCATCACAGTACTCAAACTCACACGGAGAGAGTTCTGTTGTCGCCAGGTTTCCAATACAGAATACATTACTGAAGCAATGGCTCCAACGAGAAGATCTGTTCTCTCACACACTCCAACGAGTACTAACAACACACACACAACGCTGTATCTCTCCGGCTCTCTCTCCGGCTCTCTCTCTGGCTCTCTCTCCGGCTCTCTCCGGCTCTCTCTCTGGCTCTCTCTCCGGCTCTCTCTCCGGCTCTCTCTCTGGCTCTCTCTCTGGCTCTCTCTCCGGCTCTCTCTCTGGCTCTCTCTCTGGCTCTCTCTCCGACTCTCTCTCCGGCTCTCTCTCTGGCTCTCTCTCCGGCTCTCTCTCCGGCTCTCTCTCTGGCTCTCTCTCCGACTCTCTCTCCGGCTCTCTCTCCGGCTCTCTCTCCGGCTCTCTCTCCGTCTCTCTCTCCGGCTCTCTCTCTGGCTCTCTCTCTGGCTCTCTCTCTGGCTCTCTCTCTGGCTCTCTCTCTGGCTCTCTCTCTGGCTCTCTCTCCGACTCTCTCTCCGGCTCTCTCTCTGGCTCTCTCTCGCCAACATGGTCCTGAGAGGTCAAACACCCTCTGAAAAGAAGTATGTGGGGATTTCAGAATGGTGTTATGTTTTGAGCAGTGC
The DNA here is from genome assembly GCF_036934945.1 of Oncorhynchus masou masou. Classification (NCBI taxonomy): domain Eukaryota; kingdom Metazoa; phylum Chordata; class Actinopteri; order Salmoniformes; family Salmonidae; genus Oncorhynchus; species Oncorhynchus masou. The sequence goes on from NC_088235.1 coordinate 109,398,326, forward strand.
CAGTCAAATTTATAAATGTTATTTTTACCCCGTAGACATTGGCTGTTTAGGAAACAGTGCTGTAGTGTGTCAGTGAGTGGTTTGTCTTTTGTTTACGATGTTAGGCCCTGCAGCAGTACCTCATAGTAGAGTGGTGTTGAGGGGAGGTGTATGTGATGTTAGGCCCTGTAGCAGTACCTCATAGCAGAGTGGTGTTGAGGGGAGGTGTATGGAGGGTCCTGCAGCAGTACCTCATAGCAGAGTGGTGTTGAGGGGAGGTGTATGTGATGTTAGGCCCTGTAGCAGTACCTCATAGCAGAGTGGTGTTGAGGGGAGGTGTATGTGATGTTATGCCCTGCAGCAGTACCTCATAGCAGAGTGGTGTTGAGGGGAGGTGTATGTGATGTTAGGCCCTGCAGCAGTACCTCATAGCAGAGCGGTGTTGAGGGGAGGTGTATGGAGGGCCCTGCAGCAGTACCTCATAGCAGAGTGGTGTTGAGGGGAGGTGTATGTGATGTTATGCCCTGCAGCAGTACCTCATAGCAGAGTGGTGTTGAGGGGAGGTGTATGGAGGGTCCTGCAGCAGTACCTCATAGCAGAGTGGTGTTGAGGGGAGGTGTATGGAGGGCCCTGTAGCAGTACCTCATAGCAGAGTGGTGTTGAGGGGAGGTGTATGGAGGGCCCTGTAGCAGTACCTCATAGCAGAGTGGTGTTGAGGGGAGGTGTATGGAGGGCCCTGCAGCAGTACCTCATAGCAGAGTGGTGTTGAGGGGAGGTGTATGTGATGTTAGGCCCTGTAGCAGTACCTCATAGCAGAGTGGTGTTGAGGGGAGGTGTATGGAGGGTCCTGCAGCAGTACCTCATAGCAGAGTGGTGTTGAGGGGAGGTGTATGGAGGGCCCTGCAGCAGTACCTCATAGCAGAGTGGTGTTGAGGGGAGGTGTATGTGATGTTAGGCCCTGTAGCAGTACCTCATAGCAGAGTGGTGTTGAGGGGAGGTGTATGGAGGGTCCTGCAGCAGTACCTCATAGCAGAGTGGTGTTGAGGGGAGGTGTATGGAGGGCCCTGTAGCAGTACCTCATAGCAGAGTGGTGTTGAGGGGAGGTGTATGGAGGGCCCTGTAGCAGTACCTCATAGCAGAGTGGTGTTGAGGGGAGGTGTATGTGATGTTAGGCCCTGTAGCAGTACCTCATAGCAGAGTGGTGTTGAGGGGAGGTGTATGGAGGGCCCTGCAGCAGTACCTCATAGCAGAGTGGTGTTGAGGGGAGGTGTATGTGATGTTAGGCCCTGTAGCAGTACCTCATAGCAGAGTGGTGTTGAGGGGAGGTGTATGGAGGGCCCTGTAGCAGTACCTCATAGCAGAGCGGTGTTGAGGGGAGGTGTATGGAGGGCCCTGTAGCAGAGTGGTGTTGAGGGGAGGTGTATGTGATGTTAGGCCCTGCAGCAGTACCTCATAGCAGAGTGGTGTTGAGGGGAGGTGTATGGAGGGCCCTGTAGCATTACCTCATAGCAGAGCGGTGTTGAGGGGAGGTGTATGGAGGGCCCTGTAGCAGTACTTCATAGCAGAGTGGTGTTGAGGGGAGGTGTATGGAGGGTCCTGGCCACTGAGAGGCCACTGCCACCTGCTGACAGCACCTGGACCTGTAGCTTATACACACTGTCTGGCTGCAGCCACTCCACTGTCAGAGAGCGCTGGTCCTGGTGGAGAACAGTACATGAGTACACAGGGAGGGAAATATAGGGATGGCTTACAGTCAGAGATGATCACACACACACACACACACACACACACACACACACACACACACACACACACACACACACACACACACACACACACACACACACACACACACACACACACACACACACACACACACACACACACACACACACACACACACACACACTCGTACTCACCGGGGCTACTATCTGTGTCTGAGAGATAAGGGTGTCCTGTCCTCCCGTTGCCATGGTGCTAGAGGACACCTGCACCCAGGAGAACTGGAACCCTGCGATGGGCGTCTGCCCCGGTGCAGTCTGGGAGAGCTGCCAGCGGAACAGGCCCTGCAGGGAACCGTTGACCGTGTGGAACTCTGCAGTCAGCTTCTCAGGACGCAGTACCACCTTCTTGGACACCAGGGGGCGCTCTGACACAGGAAAACCCACATTTACACATCGTTACTAAATAATCATTTTGACCCATAATATATCTACAGTTAGTACATAACAAAGTACCTAAATATTTCAAAGGTCATAGAATCATAGATACAACGTATATAATTGTCATTGAGAGTAAGAAGCTGTGCAGAAATAGTGCATTCACACTCCTCCTGATACTCAATCAGTCTGTCAGATATTCACTTTCTTCATGCTGTGTTGTGTGTTACGGCATGTGTGGCGCTTGGGATACCTTCTCTGGCACAGGGCAAGGCCTTGCCCCCTCTCGCCATGACCGCAGAACAAGGTGGGGTCGTTACCGCAGTAACAGCTTCTGACCTCTGATCCCCCTCTGGTGCTACGAGCGCCACAGCGATCCGGTACTTACAGGCGAACAGCAGCCCAGTGATAACATAATGTGTTCCCTGAGAGGAGAAACGAGGAGTGAGGTGAAGAAAAGAGATGACAGGAGCAATTATCAATCAGCACAGCGGTGAGAAGTGAAAGACAATATTTTTTATTTAACTAGGCAAATGAGTTAAGAACACATTCTTATTTACAATGACGGCCTACCGTGGAACAGTGGGTTAATTGCCTTGTTCAGGGGCAGAATGACAGATGTTTACCTTGTCAGCTCGGGGATTCAATCCAGCAACCTTTCGGCTACTGGCCCAACCCTCTAACCACTAGGCTACCTGCCACCCTTGAGAGATAGGGGAGAGCGAGAGATAAGGAGATAGGGGAGAGCGAGAGATAAAGAGGTAGGGGGGAGAGCGAGAGATAAAGAGATAGGGGAGAGATCGAGAGATAAAGAGATAGGGGAGAGCGAGAGATAAAGAGATAGGGGAGAGATCGAGAGATAAAGAGATAGGGGAGAGCGAGAGATAAAGAGATAGGGGAGAGCGAGAGATAAAGAGATAGGGGATAGCGAGAGATAAAGAGATAGAGGAGAGCGAGAGATAAAGAGATAGGAGAGAGATAGGGGAGAGCGAGAGATAAAAAGATAGGGGAGAGATAGGGGAGAGCGAGAGATAGCTCGGAGAGAGACAGAGAGATACCCAGACAAAAAGGAGGGAGTGGAATTCAAATATCCTACTGGCGCAGAGCCAAATGTTCTCCAAGGCCATAGAACCAAGACAAAGTCCATTAGTTGTGAGAGAGAAGTGAGTGAAGTCCTGCTCACACTGCTGTGGTACTATTCATCACCATCACAGTACTCAAACTCACATGGAGAGAGTTCTGCTGGGGGGAGAGACAGAGAGAGAGATAGGAGGGAGAGAGAGAGAGATCGATGATGATCTGGGGGAGGGCCAAGGAGGGCCTACAGCAGCATGTAGATCTTCTGCACAGATTCTGCTAGACCTGGGCCCTGACAGACCTGGGCCCTGACAGACCTGGGCCCTGACAGACCTGGGCCCTGACAGACCTGGGCCCTGACAGTAAATCTCAGTAAGACAAAAATACTGGTGTTCCAAAAAAGGTCCAGTTGCCAGGACAACAAATACAAATTCCATCTAGACACTGTTGCCCTAGAGCACACAAACAACTATACATACCTCGGCCTAAACATCAGCGCCACAGGTAACTTCCGCAAAGCTGTGAACGAGCTGAGACATACCAATTAGGATGTGGCTGAAGATACTTGAATCAGTTATAGAATCCATTGCCCTTTATGGTTGTGAGTTCTGGGGTCTGCTCACCAACCAAGAATTCATCAAATGGAACAAATTGAGACTGCATGCAGAATTCTGGCAGAATACCTGACCACTGTGACTGACCCAAACTTAAGGAAAGCTTTGACTATGTACAGACTCAGTGAGCATAGCCTTGCTATTGAGAAAGGCCGCCGTAGGCAGACATGGCTCTCAACAGAAGACAGGCTATGTGCACACTACCCACAAAATGAGGTGGAAACTGAACTCCCTAACGTCCTGCCAAATGTATAACCATATTAGAGACACCTATTTCCCTCAGATTACACACAACCACAAAGAATTCGAAAACAAATCCAATGTTGATCAACTCCCATATCTATTGGGTGAAATACCTCAGTGTGTCGTCACAGCAGCAAGATTTGCGACCTGTTGCCACTAGAAAAGGGCAACCAGTGAAGAACAAACACCATTGTAAATACAACCCATATTTATGTTTATTTATTTTCCTTTTTGTACTATTTGCACATTGTCACAACACTGTTTCTAGACATAATATGACATTTGAAATATCTTTATTCTTTTGGAACTTCTGTGAGTGTAATGTTTACTGTTCATTTTTGTTGTTTATTTCACTTAGTTTATTATCTATTTCACTTGCTTTGGCAATGTTAACATATGTTTCCCATGCCAATAAAGCCCTTAGATAGATACAGGAGAGATAGAGCGAGAGCAGAAAAGTTGAACAACTGAACAACTCTACATCAGCCAGTCAGCCAGCCAACTCTGGTCTCAAGTGAGGGAAGAATGTGAAAGTCAAACAGACAGGAACAAAAATATGATAAAAGAAGAGAGAAATTATGAAAGCCGAGCTGTGCGCCAGGGTGTAATATTAGATCTCCTTAGCCTCTCTTGTAAAGCGATGGCTCATACCTCTCGCACAGTTCTAGTACACATACACAGCGCCCCCCACAGCCAGACCACAGCCAGGACTCAGCCAGGACTCAGCCAGACCCCAGCCAGGACCCAGCCAGACCCCAGCCAGGCCCCATACAGGACTCAGCCAGGCCCCAGCCAGGCCCCAGCCAGACCCCAGCCAGGCCCCATACAGGACTCAGCCAGACCCCAGCCAGGCCCCATACAGGACTCAGCCAGGCCCCAGCCAGGCCCCATACAGGACTCAGCCAGGCCCCAGCCAGGCCCCATACAGGACTCAGCCAGGCCCCAGCCAGGCCCCATACAGGACTCAGCCAGGCCCCAGCCAGGCCCCATACAGGACTCAGCCAGGCCCCATACAGGACTCAGCCAGGCCCCAGCCAGGCCCCATACAGGACTCAGCCAGGCCCCAGCCAGACCCAAGCCAGGCCCCATACAGGACTCAGCCAGGCCCCAGCCAGACCCCAGCCAGGCCCCATACAGGACTCAGCCAGACCCCAGCCAGGGTAGCTGATGACGGATGCAGTGGGAGAGATAGCTAGCTACAGCTCTCTGGTCTTGGCTGCAGCTCCGCTTTCTGACACAGATCTGCTTTGGCTCATTTTTATGATGAAGAAGTTAGCGTCCACTCCAGCTGAGGGACTGTTTATTAATGACTCATCCAATAGTCCCACACTATGGAGAAGCTGAGGGACTGTTTATTAATGACTCATCCAATAGTCCCACACTGTGGAGAAGCTGGGGGACTGTTTATTAATGACTCATCCAATAGTCCCACACTATGGAGAAGCTGAGGGACTGTTTATTAATGACTCATCCAATAGTCCCACACTATGGAGAAGCTGAGGGACTGTTTATTAATGACTCATCCAATAGTCCCACACTGTGGAGAAGCTGAGGGACTGTTTATTAATGACTCATCCAATAGTCCCACACTATGGAGAAGCTGAGGGACTGTTTATTAATGACTCATCCAATAGTCCCACACTATGGAGAAGCTGAGGGACTGTTTATTAATGACTCATCCAATAGTCCCACACTATGGAGAAGCTGAGGGACTGTTTATTAATGACTCATCCAATAGTCCCACACTATGGAGAAGCTGAGGGACTGTTTATTAATGACTCATCCAATAGTCCCACACTATGGAGAAGCTGAGGGACTGTTTATTAATGACTCATCCAATAGTCCCACACTATGGAGAAGCTGAGGGACTGTTTATTAATGACTCATCCAATAGTCCCACACTGTGGAGAAGCTGGGGGATATAACGTAGCAGTTTTAGTTGGCAAACCCAAATGGACAAATTCAATATAAAACAGTATTGGACTCTTTCACAGTATCAGCCAACAGCCATCTGGCCCAACGTAGTTGTGGAAATGCTGTTCTATTCTATAGCTCTGAAACTCACCTGCACAGTGGCTATTTTCTCTGTCTGGCTGACGTTGCTGGCACATACATGAGGATACCACCTCAGGACGTATGTAGTGGAGTCCCTATAGGTTTCTGGAACACAGAAGGTGGACACCGTGTTATGATGCTATAGACCAAGAGGGCTGAAGAGAAACATATTGACAGTTGAATCGCTAACAATATAAGCACGTCACCAGAGCACTTTGGCCTTCAACCACACACTCTTCTCCTGTATCCAGGCAACATCACTTCTTTCACCAGATCCATCTCTACATCATCTCCAGGTTGACGACATTGAACCCCAGACGAGCCTCTCTCTCCCTCTCTTTCTACTCCCTCCCCCCTTCTTCATCTTTCACCAGATCCATCTCTACATCATCTCCAGGTTGACGACATTGAACCCCAGACGAGCCTCTCTCTCTCCCCTCTCTTTCTACTCCCTCCCCCCTTCTTCATCTTTCACCAGATCCATCTCTACATCATCTCCAGGTTGACGACATTGAACCCCAGACGAGCCTCTCTCTCCCTCTCTTTCTACTCCCTCCCCCCTTCTTCTTCTTTCACCAGATCCATCTCTACATGAACTCTAGGTTGAACCCCAGATGAACATTCTCTCTCTCTTTCTCTTACTTTCATTTGCTCTCTATCTCTCTCTGTCTGTCTGTCTCTCTGTCTCTGTCTCTGTCTGTCTCTGTCTCTGTCTCTGTCTCTGTCTCTGTCTGTCTGTCTCTGTCTCTGTCTGTCTGTCTCTGTCTCTGTCTCTGTCTCACACACACACACACACACACACACACACACACACACACACACACACACACACACACACACACACACACGCATATATATACATCTGCTCCCGGTTATGTTCCCATATTGATGTTATTAAATCTGTCCTCGTGCTCCTCATTCTCTCTCAGGCAGATTTACGGAGCACAACGTCAGCTCCATCGCCATTACCTCGCCAAACACACTATTTTAAGACTTTGCTTACGGAGCATATTTGAAATGTGCTTTGTGAGAAACAGTGTTTATTGGAAACACTCAAAGACGAACAAGCACACAGCAATGTATCTGGCTGTGGACTGTAGTCTGTTGTACAGTGAGGAGAGTCTGGGGTTTCTCTGGCTGGCTCCTCACACCTCTACTGGGAGTCTGTTTACTCAGCTGCTACAGTATGTGGTGTCTCTATTCTAAAGAAACAAATAGTTGTTGTACCAACACATATGACTGTTATAGCAACTGTTATATCAACATATGACTGTTATATCAACATATGCCTGTTATATCAACATATGACTGTTATAGCAACATATGACTGTTATATCAACATATGCCTGTTATATCAACATATGCCTGTTATATCAACATATGACTGTTATATCAACATATGACTGTTATATCAACATATGCCTGTTATATCAACATATGACTGTTATAGCAACATATGACTGTTATAGCAACATATGACTGTTATATCAACATATGACTGTTATATCAACATATGCCTGTTATATCAACATATGACTGTTATAGCAACATATGACTGTAAAAACAATATATTAGTAATATAGCAACATACTGTAGATAGCGTGACGTGACGTTGTCAGTTAACCTTCAACAGGGCAGAAGTCTGTGAGTTGTTCTGCTTCTGGATGGCAACAATGACAACAAACTGCCATATGGGGAATCCTAAATGACCCGCTAGTTTTACGTTGTTCTTGATACCATGTCTTGTTTTGAGGTGTTTTGGCTGATTTCATGTCAATGCTAATATGGCACAACAACAACAAAAAATGCTAGCTAGCTAACCAACAACTGTAACGATGTATTTGAGAGACAACAAGTGCTCATTGTGCAAATTAAATGTATGTTTTCAATAAACATTGGAGACTAAATATAGTTTACATGTTGTCAACAATCTAAGCCAACCTCATCTGTTTTGACCCATGACCCCTGCTTGGGGATTCCTGTGGCTGTATTATCCAACGAGGAGAGGAGGAGTAGAGATGTGAAGTCGTGCCTCTGTCTTTCTTTTTGTACAACTTGCCTTGGTGCCGTCTCTTCCAGAAGACCTTAACCTGCAGCTGGTTGTTGTGGTAGTGAGGAGCAGCGGCTTCCAAGCGAAGGTTGTGGGGAGACGAAGGGTTGACCAGGTGAGGGGCAGCAGGGTTGACCAGGTGAGGGGCAGCAGGGTTGACCAGGTGAGGGGCAGCAGGGTTGACCAGGTGAGGGGCGGAAGGGAGCTCGTTAGAGAACTGACCTTTAGTCTGCTCAGGGCCAGGTGGGGGAGGTAAAGATGACAAACCTGAGAGAGAGAGAGAGAGAGAGAGAGAGAGAGAGAGAGAGAGAGAGAGAGAGAGAGAGAGAGAGAGAGAGAGAGAGAGAGAGAGAGAGAGAGAGCCAGTCAGTCAAAAGTTTGGACACACCTACTCATTCAAGGATTTTTAATTATTTGTACTATTTTCTACATTGTAGAATAATAGTGAAGATATCAAAACGATGAAATAACACATGGAATCTTGTAGTAACCAAAAACGTGTTAAACAAATTAAAATATATTTGAGATTCTTCAAAGTAGCCACCTTTTGCCTTGATGACAGCTTTGCACACTATTGGCATTCTCTCAACCAGCTTCACCTGGAATGCTTTCCCAACAGTTGTGTTGGAAGTGCTGAGCACTTTATTTAGTTACACATTTCAGATATGTCCTGTCCAGAGATATTTTACCCCTGATCTTGATTTAAAAAATGACCATAACAGACATGACAGTTGTATTTAATTGAGGTAAATTGCCATAATAGATTTACTGTGGTAAACGAGGAATGATTGTCGAATAGATAAATCACCCGTAGTCTGTTCATAAAGATCACCCGTAGTCTGTTCATAAAGATCACCCGTAATCTGCTCATAAAGATCACCCGTAGTCTGCTCATAAAGATCACCCGTAGTCTGCTCATAAAGATCACCCGTAGTCTGCTCATAAAGATCACCCGTAGTCTGCTCATAAAGATCACCCGTAGTCTGTTCATAAAGATCACCCGTAGTCTGCTCATCAAGATCACCTGTAGTCTGTTCATGAAGATCACCCGTAGTCTGTTCATAAAGATCACCTGTAGTCTGTTCATGAAGCAGGACTAAGTTGTTCCAGTGACAATACCAACCAGAGGGCGAAATAGTCTTGGCTGCAATGAAGAATATAAGATGACCTCGGCGTCCACATTAGGGAGCGGCAAATCTCTGGCCAATGTTGGTTGCAATTGAGATCAGCTGTGCGAGGTATTTTAGGGCATATCGATGGTTTAACGAGAGATCAGATGGCAATAATCTGGCGGTTTTCGATGGTTACAATTGGCCCGCTGTATTTTCCCCCCTGTCCCCTACTGTACAAGTAAAGAACCATTCCTCAGCACAGAGGGTCAACCGCTTTTCTATAAATATCTTTGATGCCTGAACTGCCATTCAAAGAGCCTTACTGCCAGCATAAAGAATAAGGCATGCATATCCATTTAAGTAGGATTTTTACAATCGAAGTTGCGTTTTAAAGGCCACATGAGGGGGGAAACCAGGTGCTGATAACGAGGGGAACACCCACTGGCATAACACACACCCCGCAAGGAAAGGGGGGCCCCCAACTCACCTCAAAAACTATAAATACTTTCAAGCCTGGAAATAAAGGATGACTCTAAAAAAGTGTTTCAAATTCTAATAACTGACAATACTGGATATGAACTGGAAAATGATCTTATGTAGCCCAATGTGACTTCAAATAATATTTATCACAAAACGAATTCCTAAAAGACGTTTCCAGAGATTTGGTCAACTCTGTCAGATTTGTCTAAAATCTTAAATGAATCAGGAATGTTTTTATTTGGGCTTTTTCTTTTCCATATTTTACAAATGTTTGCATTTAGTTTTATTTATTATAGTATTTAAATAGTATAGTTATACTGTATAGTATAGTATAGTTATACTGTATAGTATAGTTATATTGTATAGTATAGTATAGTATAGTTATACTGTAGAGTATAGTATAGTTATATTGTATAGTATAGTATAGCTATACTGTATAGTATAGTATAGTATAGCTATACTGTATAGTATAGTATAGTATAGTTATACTGTATAGTATAGTATAGTTATACTGTATAGTATAGTATAGTTATACTGTATAATATAGTTATACTGTATAATATAGTTATACTGTATAGTATAGTTATAATGTATAGTATAGTTATATTGTATAGTATAGTATAGTTATATTGTATAGTATAGTATAGTATAGTTATACTGTAGAGTATAGTATAGTATAGTTATATTGTATAGTATAGTATAGTTATACTGTATAGTATAGTATAGTATAGTTATACTGTATAGTATAGTTATACTGTGTAGTATAGTATAGTTATACCGTATAGTATAGTTATACTGTATAGTATAGTATAGTATAGTTATACTTTATATTATAGTATAGTATAGTTATACTGTATAGTATAGTATAGTATAGTTATACTGTATATTATAGTATAGTATAGTTATACTGTATAGTATAGTTATCCTGTATAGTATAGCATAGTATAGTTATACTGTATAGTATAGTTATACTGTATAGTATAGTATAGTTATATTGTATAGTATAGTATAGTATAGTTATACTGTATAGTATAGTTATCCTGTATAGTATAGTATAGTTATACTGTATATTATAGTATAGTATAGTTATACTGTATAGTATAGTATAGTATAGTTATACTGTATGTTATAGTATAGTATAGTTATACTGTATAGTATAGTTATCCTGTATAGTATAGCATAGTATAGTTATACTGTATAGTATAGTTATACTGTATAGTATAGTATAGTTATATTGTATAGTATAGTATAGTATAGTTATACTGTATATTATAGTATAGTATAGTTATACTGTATAGTATAGTTATCCTGTATAGTATAGTATAGTATAGTTATATTGTATAGTATAGTATAGTTATACTGTATATTATAGTATAGTATAGTTATACTGTATAGTATAGTTATCCTGTATAGTATAGTATAGTATAGCATAGTATAGTTATACTGTATAGTATAGTATAGTTATATTGTATAGTATAGTATAGTTATACTGTATATTATAGTATAGTATAGCATAGTATAGTTATACTGTATAGTATAGTATAGTTATATTGTATAGTATAGTATAGTTATACTGTATATTATAGTATAGTATAGTTATACTGTATAGTATAGTTATCCTGTATAGTATAGTATAGTATGGCATAGTATAGTTATACTGTATAATATAGTTATACTGCATAGTATAGTATAGTTATACTGTATAATATAGTTATACTGCATAGTATAGTATAGTTATACTGTATAATATAGTTATATTGTATAGTATAGTATAGTTCTACTGCATAGTATAGTATAGTTATACTGTATAATATAGTTATATTGTATAGTATAGTATAGTTATACTGTATAGTATAGTATAGTTATACTGCATAGTATAGTATAGTTATACTGTATAATATAGTTATATTGTATAGTATAGTATAGTTATACTGTATAGTATAGTATAGTTATACTGCATAGTATAGTATAGTTATACTGTATAGTATAGTATAGTTATACTGCATAGTATAGTATAGTTATACTGTATAATATAGTTATATTGTATAGTATAGTATAGTTATACTGCATAGTATAGTATAGTTATACTGTATAATATAGTTATATTGTATAGTATAGTTATACTGTATAGTATAGTATAGTTATACTGTATAGTATAGTATAGTTATACTGTATAGTATAGTATAGTTCTACTGTATAGTATAGGTATAGTTATACTGTATAGTATAGTATAGTTATACTGTATAGTATAGTATAGTTATACTGTATAGTATAGTATAGTATAGTATAGTTATACTGTATAATATAGTTATACTGTATAGTATAGTATAGTTATACTGTATAGTATAGTATAGTATAGTTATACTGTATAATATAGTTATACTGTATAGTATAGTATAGTTATACTGTATAGTATAGTTATCATGTATAGTATAGTATAGTATGGCATAGTATAGTTATACTGTATAATATAGTTATACTGCATAGTATAGTATAGTTATACTGTATAATATAGTTATATTGTATAGTATAGTTATACTGTATAGTATAGTATAGTTATACTGCATAGTATAGTATAGTTATACTGTATAATATAGTTATATTGTATAGTATAGTATAGTTATACTGTATAGTATAGTATAGTTATACTGCATAGTATAGTATAGTTATACTGTATAGTATAGTATAGTTATACTGCATAGTATAGTATAGTTATACTGTATAATATAGTTATATTGTATAGTATAGTATAGTTATACTGCATAGTATAGTATAGTTATACTGTATAATATAGTTATATTGTATAGTATAGTTATACTGTATAGTATAGTATAGTTATACTGTATAGTATAGTATAGTTATACTGTATAGTATAGTATAGTTCTACTGTATAGTATAGGTATAGTTATACTGTATAGTATAGTATAGTTATACTGTATAGTATAGTATAGTTATACTGTATAGTATAGTATAGTATAGTATAGTTATACTGTATAATATAGTTATACTGTATAGTATAGTATAGTTATACTGTATAGTATAGTATAGTATAGTATAGTTATACTGTATAATATAGTTATACTGTATAGTATAGTATAGTTATACTGTATAGTATAGTTATCATGTATAGTATAGTATAGTATGGCATAGTATAGTTATACTGTATAATATAGTTATACTGCATAGTATAGTATAGTTATACTGTATAATATAGTTATATTGTATAGTATAGTTATACTGTATAGTATAGTATAGTTATACTGTATAGTATAGTATAGTTATACTGTATAGTATAGTTATACTGCATGGTATAGTATAGTTATACTGTATAATATAGTTATATTGTATAGTATAGTTATACTGTATAGTATAGTATAGTATAGTATAGTTATACTGTATAGTATAGTATAGTATAGTATAGTATAGTATAGTATAGTTATACTGTATAGTATAGTATAGTATAGTATAGTTATACTGTATAGTATAGTATAGTTATAATACTGCATATTTTGGGGGGTTAAGCTGAGACTTTGCTCAGACTTTGCCTTGGGGCCCCATGAAACTGAGCTACACCACTGGGAACACCAGGTGCTGATAAAAATGAATGAAAAAAGTTAAGATGTATGAAGAATAAGCTGATTTACAGGAAAAATGATACTAATTGGGCCATAGGAAAATAACATGCATGTTTTAGTTACTTTATTAAAAATGGATTGGGCTCGCAGTATAACTAAGCCTGCCATTAAGAGTCCATGTAGGACTGACCAAAGTCAACAGGAAGCTGTGAGGGTTCCACCAAAGCCCCCATGGTGTGTGTGTGTGTGTGTGTGTGTGTGTGTGTGTGTGTGTGTGTGTGTGTGTGTGTGTGTGTGTGTGTGTGTGTGTGTGTGTGTGTGTGTGTGTGTGTGTGTGTGTGTGTGTGTGTGTGTGTGTGTGTGTGTGAGAGAGAGAGAGTCTGAAAATGCTTTTGCCAGAATTGTGGGGAAGATTTATGTAATCTAATAAAGGACAGAAACCACCACTGGAAAGAAAACACAGAATGTGGCGGATACTGGTGTGTGTGTGTGTGTTTGTGTGTGCACCCACCTAAAAGGTCAGGTTAAAGGTTAAATGGTACTCTCTGGGAGAGTACCAATTGATGACCTCACAACCGTTGGGATGTCGATAAGCTCTGATCAACAGGACTGATACAAGCCAGGCCCTGGCTTCTGAGGGATAGGGTCATGTCTTTCATCCTCCTAATTGTCCCGAGAATTTCTAAGCAAACAGCTGGAGGCAGGGCTTTCTCCTATAGAGCTCCATTTTTATCGAATGGTCTGCCTACCCATGTGAGAGACGCAAACTCGGACTCAACCTTTAAGTCTTTACTGAAGACTCATCTCTGCAGTGGGTCATATGATTGAGTGTAGTCTGGCCCAAGAGTGTGAAGGTGAACGGAAAGGCTCTGGAGCAACGGACCTCCCTTGCTGTCTCTGCCTGGCCGGTTCCCCTCTTTCCACTGGGATTCTCTGCCTCTGACCCTATTACAGGGGCTGAGTCACTGGCTTACTAGGGCTCTTTCATACCGTCCCTAGGAGGGGTGCGTCACTTGAGTGGGTTGAGTCACTGACGTGGTCTTCCTGTCTGGGTTGGCGCCCCCCCCTTGGGTTGTGCCGTGGCGGAGATCTTTGTGGGCTATACTCGGCCTTGTTTCAGGATGGTGAGTTGGTGGTTGAAGATATCCCTCTAGTGGTGTGGGGGCTGTGCTTTGGCAAAGTGGGTGGGGTTATATCCTTCCTGTTTGGCCCTGTCCGGGGGTGTCATCGGATGGGGCCACAGTGTCTCCTGACCCCTCCTGTCTCAGCCTCCAGTATTTATGCTGCAGTAGTTTATGTGTCGGGGGGCTAGGGTCAGTTTGTTATATCTGGAGTACTTCTCCTGTTCTATTCTGTGTCCTGTGTGAATTTAAGTATGCTCTCTCTAATTCTCTCTTTCTCTCTAACTCTCTCTTTCTCTCTTTCTCTCTTTCTTTCTTTCTTTCTTTCTTTCTTTCTTTCTTTCTTTCTTTCTTTCTCTCTCTCTCTCTCTCGGAGGACCTGAGCCCTAGGACCATGCCTCAGGACTACCTGACATGATGTCTCCTTGCTGTCCCCAGTCTACCTGGCCGTGCTGCTGCTCCAGTTTCAACTGTTGTGCCTGTGATTATTATTATTTGACCATGCTGGTCATTTATGAACATTTGAACATCTTGGCCATGTTCTGTTATAATCTCCACCCGGCACAGCCAGAAGAGGACTGGCCACCCCACATAGCCTGGTTCCTCTCTACGTTTCTTCCTAGGTTTTGGCCTGTCTAGGGAGTTTTTCCTAGCCACCGTGCTTCTACACCTGCATTGCTTGCTGTTTGGGGTTTTAGGCTGGGTTTCTGTACAGCACTTTGAGATATCAGCTTATATAGGAAGGGCTATATAAATACATTTGATGTGATTTGATCCTGGCCCCCAGAGAGAGGCAGCCAGGTCAGGATAATGTCTTTCAGCCTGGCCCCCCAGAGGGAGGCAGCCAGGTCAGGATAATGTCTTTCAGCCTGGCCCACAGAGGGAAGTAGCCAGGTCAGGATAATGTCTTTCAGCCTGGCCCACAGAGGGAAGTAGCCAGGTCAGGATAATGTCTTTCAGCCTGGCCCACAGAGGGAAGTAGCCAGGTCAGGATAATGTCTTTTAGCCTGGCCCCCAGAGGGAAGTAGCCAGGTCAGGATAATGTCTTTTAGCCTGGCCCCCAGAGGGAAGTAGCCAGGTCAGGATAATGTCTTTGAACCGGGTCCCCAGAGGGAAGTAGCCAGGTCAGGATAATGTCTTTCAGCCTGGCCCCCCAGAGGGAAGTAGCCAGGTCAGGATAATGTCTTTTAGCCTGGCCCCCAGAGGGAAGTAGCCAGGTCAGGATAATGTCTTTGAACCGGGTCCCCAGAGGGAAGTAGCCAGGTCAGGATAATGTCTTTCAGCCTGGCCCACAGATGGAGGCAGCCAAGTCAGGCATAGCAGCAGGAAGATGGGAACATGTTGGGGGGTGGTGGCCCTATCATACCATGTAAGGGAACAACCTCGTAATAAAAAAATATATAGAGTGTATATCATAAAATGCAACCAACTGGATTTATGTCAACACGGTCAGACACATTGTCCAACGGAGAAAGGGGATGCCTAGTCAGGTGCACGACAGCATGCATTCAACAGAAATGTGCCTTCCACATGAGTGGTAAAGGTGAGTAGTTTGCCTGTAGTTTGAGAGGTAAAGGTGAATAGTTTACCTGTAGTTTGAGAGGTAAAGGTGTATTTACCTGTAGTTTGAGTGGTAAAGATTAATAGTTTACCTGTAGTTTGAGAGGTAAAGGTGAATAGTTTACCTGTAGTTTGAGAGGTAAAGGTGAATAGTTTACCTGTAGTTTGGGAGGTAAAGGTGTATTTACCTGTAGTTTGAGTGGTAAAGATTAATAGTTTACCTGTAGTTTGAGTAGTAAAAGTGTATTTAGCTGTAGTTTGAGTGGTAAAGATGCATAGTTTACCTGTAGTTTGAGTAGCAAAGGTGTATTTACCTGTAGTTTGAGTGGTAAAGATGCATAGTTTACCTGTAGTTTGAGTAGTAAAGGTGTATTTATCTGTAGTTTGAGTGGTAAAGATGCATAGTTTACCTGTAGTTTGAGTAGTAAAGGTGTATTTACCTGTAGTTTGAGTGGTAAAGATGCATAGTTTACCTGTAGTTTTTGTGGTAAAGGTGTATTTACCTGTAGTTTGAGTGGTAAAGGTGAATAGTTTACCTGTAGTTTTTGTGGTAAAGGTGAGCTGGGCACGGCCACTCTTCAGGCGTTTCTGTCCCCAGTAGGAGATGGCCTGGACCTGGATCAGGTAAGAGGTACCTGGCAGCAGACCTTGGAGATCCATCTCACACACAGCCTGACAGAGACAGATAAAACACACACACAACATGGTCATTACAGCACCATATAAATCCTATTCAGTTCAAATAAGGAAATCAGTCAATTGAAATACATTTTTTTAGGCCTTAATCTATGGATTTCACATGACTTGGGGCGGCTGGGTAGCCTAGTGGTTAGAGCGTTGGACTAGTAACCGAAAGGTTGCAAGTTCGAATCCCAGAGCTGATAAGGTACAAATCTGTCGTTCTGCCCCTGAACAGGCAGTTAACACACTGTTCCTAAGCCGTCATTGAAAATAAGAATTTGTTCTTAACTGACTTGCCTAGTAAAATAAAGGTAAAATAAAATTTAAAAAAACGACACGAGTCCTTCACAATCAGGCTGTTGATTGTGGCTTGTGGAATGTTGTCCCACTCCTCTTCAATGGCTGTGAGACATAGCTGGATATTGGTGGCAACTGGAACACGCTGTGGCACATGTCAATCCAGAGCATCCCAAACATGCTCAATGGGTGACATGTCTGGTGAGTATGCAGGTCATGGAAGAACTGGGACATTTTCAGCTTCCAGGAATTGTGTGCAGATCCTTGTGACATGGGGCCGTGTATTAACATGCTGAAACATGAGGTGATGCCGGCGGATGAATGGCACGATAATGGGTCTCAGGATCATGTCAGAGTGTCTCTGTGCATTTAAACTGCCTTTGATAGAAATCAATTGTGTTCATTGTCCATAACTTATGCCTGCCCATACCATAACCCCACCGCCACCACGGGGCACTCTGTTCACAACGTTGACATCAGCAAACCGCTCGCCCACACAACACCATACATGTTGTCTGCCATCAGCCTGGTACAGTTGAAACCGTGATTCATCCACTTATCCAGCGTGCCAGTAGCCATCGAAGGTGAGCCAAACTGCAGTCAGGTCGAGACCCTGGTGAGGACGACGGGCACGCAGATGAGCTTCCCTGAGACAGTTTCTGACAGTTTCTGCAGAAATTCTTCGGTTGTGCAAACCCACTGTTTCATCAGCTGTCCGGGTGACTGGTCTCAGATGATCCTGCATGTGAAGAAGCCGGATGTGGAGGTCCTGGGCTGGCTTGGTTACACTTGGTCTGCGTTTTTGAGAGGCCGGTTGGACGTACAGTCAAATTCTCTAAATGTTGTTGGAGGTGGCTTATGGTAGAGAAATGAACATTCAATTCTCTGGCAAAAGCCCAGGTAAACATTCCTGCAGTCGGCATGTCAATTGCACGCTCCCGCAAAACTTGAGACAACTGTGGCATTATGTTGTCATAAACCTGCACATTTTAGTGGCCTTCAATTGTCCCCAGCACAAGATGCACCTGTATAATGATCATGCTGTTTAATTAGCTTCTTGATATGCCACACCTGTCAGGTGGATGGATTATCTTGGCAAAGGAGGAATGCTCACTAACAGGGATGTATAAACAAAATCGTGCACATCATTTTTGAGAAATATGCTTTTTTTGTGCACACGGAACATTTCTGGGATCTTTAATTTCAGGTCACGAAACATGGGACCAACACATTACATGTTACATGGGACCAACACGTTACATGTTGCTTTTACATACTAAACAAAATTATAAACGCAACATGTAAAGTGTGCGTTCCATGAGATGAACAGACATGAACAGAGCCATTCAAGGCTGTCATCTTTTCAAACTAATTCTTCCCCATAAACTCACGTCTAGCCAAAGCACTGATGACACAAAGCCTACAGCAATCTAAAGGCCATGAATCTAAAGGCCATGAAGGCCATGAATCTAAAGGCCATGAATCTAAAGGATATGAAGGCCATGAATCTAAAGGCCATGAATCTAAAGGCCATGAATCTAAAGGCCATGAATCTAAAGGACATGAAGGCCATGAATCTAAAGGCCATGAATCTAAAGGACATGAAGGCCATGAATCTAAAGGACATGAATCTAAAGGACATGAATCTAAAGGCCATGAATCTAAAGGCCATGAATCTAAAGGTCATGAATCTAAAGGACATGAAGGCCATGAATCTAAAGGCCATGAATCTAAAGGCCATGAATCTAAAGGACATGAAGGCCATGAATCTAAAGGCCATGAATCTAAAGGCCATGAAGGCCATGAATCTAAAGGCCATGAATCTAAAGGACATGAATCTAAAGGCCATGAATCTAAAGGCCATGAATCTAAAGGCCATGAATCTGAAGGCCATGAATCTAAAGTCCATGAATCTAAAGTTCATGAATCTAAAGTCCATGAATCTAAAGGTCATGAATCTAAAGTCCATGAATCTAAATGCCATGAATCTAAAGGCCATGAAGGCCAGGAATCTAAAGGCCATGAATCTAAAGGCCATGAATCTAAAGGCCATGAATCTAAAGGCCATGAATCTAAAGGCCATGAATCTAAAGGACATGAATCTAAAGGCCATGAATCTAAAGGCCATGAATCTAAAGGCCATGAATCTAAAGGCCATGAATCTAAAGTCCATGAATCTAAAGGACATGAATCTAAAGGCCATGAATCTAAAGTCCATGAATCTAAAGGCCATGAATCTAAAGGCCATGAAGGCCATGAATCTAAAGGCCATGAATCTAAAGGCCATGAATCTAAAGGCCATGAATCTAAAGGCCATGAATCTAAAGGCCATGAATCTAAAGGACATGAATCTAAAGGCCATGAATCTAAAGGCCATGAATCTAAAGGCCATGAATCTAAAGGCCATGAATCTAAAGGCCATGATTCTAAAGGCCATGAATCTAAAGGCCATGAATCTAAAGGCCATGAATCTAAAGGCCATGAATCTAAAGGACATGAATCTAAAGGCCATGAATCTAAAGTCCATGAATCTAAAGGCCATGAATCTAAAGACCGTGAATCTAAATGCCATGAATCTAAAGGCCATGAAGGCCATGAATCTAAAGGCCATGAATCTAAAGGCCATGAATCTAAAGGCCATGAATCTAAAGGCCATGAAGGCCATGAATCTAAAGGCCATGAAGGCCATGAATCTAAAGGCAATGAATCTAAAGGATATGAATCTAAAGGACATGAATCTAAAGGACATGAATCTAAAGGCCATGATTCTAAAGGCCATGAATCTAAAGGCCATGAATCTAAAGGACATGAATCTGAAGGCCATGAATCTGAAGACCATGAATCTAAAGGCCATGAATCTAAAGGCCATGAATCTAAAGACCATGAATCTAAAGACCATGAATCTAAAGGCCATGAAGGCCATGAATCTAAAGGCCATGAATCTAAAGGACATGAATCTAAAGGACATGAATCTAAAGGCCATGAATCTAAAGGCCATGAATCTAAAGGCCATGAATCTAAAGGCCATGAATCTAAAGGCCATGAATCTAAAGACCATGAATCTAAAGGCCATGAATCTAAAGTCCATGAATCTAAAGTCCATGAATCTAAAGGCCATGAATCTAAAGGCCATGAATCTAAAGACCATGAATCTAAATGCCATGAATCTAAAGGCCATGAAGGCCATGAATCTAAAGGCCATGAATCTAAAGACCATGAATCTAAATGACATGAATCTAAAGGACATGAAGGCCATGAATCTAAAGGCCATGAATCTAAAGGCCATGAATCTAAAGGCCATGAATCTAAAGGCCATGAAGGCCAAGAATCTAAAGGCCATGAATCTAAAGGCCATGAATCTAAAGGACATGAATCTAAAGGCCATGAATCTAAAGGCCATTAATCTAAAGGCCATGAATCTAAAGGCCATGAATCTAAAGGACATGAAGGCCATGAATCTAAAGGCCATGAATCTAAAGGCCATGAATCTAAAGACCATGAATCTAAATGCCATGAATTGTTCTTAGAAAGCACAGGTACATGTTACTATAACAATAACATTATGTGAATAACCTTACGGTGGTGGATACCTATTCAGTCAGCTCATTTACCATCGATGATGAAAAGGAAGGAAGTTGTTTAACAGTATTGGACTGTGACTGGAACCAATGGTAGGTCTCCATTCGACACGGTTCCAAAACGATGCCAGTAAGTCTTTTATGTGCCCAGTCTGACTGATGAAGGTTAGCCAGGTATGGAACAACGGATGTCAGTCGAGAATAACCTTTACAAAGGGTCAGATAAACTCTGTCTGCTTCTCACGACAGGCATCTTTTATCAAGAGAGGGACATCCATCATTCATCGTCTGTGGACTGTTTTTGGCCCGTTTTAAAATTATTCAGACATACTACCGCTCTGAGTGACCGCTAGAAGAGATCTATGACTCTATCGTCCTGATTGATCATCTCCACACGCACGCACATACGCACACACATGCACGCACGCACGCACGCACGCACGCACGCACGCACACACACACACACACACACACACACACACACACACACACACACACACACACACACACACACACACACACACACACACACACACACACACACACACACACACACACACACACACACACACACACACAGAGAGAGAGAGCTGTTTTCCATTATGTGTTTTGAGTGACAGCACATCAACATAAGGTTTAAAGTGTTCCTGACTGCTCATTTACCCTGCTTCATAGGTAGACACAACATGACAGATAGACAGGTAACAAGAGATACTAATGCAACACTGAGAGTTAAAAGTGTTTTCCTTTTATGTTTCCCTTCTGTGACGTGTACGGTCAAAGTGTGGTTGAGTATTTCCATAGCCCTGTCACAGGAGGTTGGTGGCACCTTAATTGGGGAGGACGGGCTCCTGGTAATGGCTGGAGCGGAATCGGTGGAATGGTATCAAACACATGGTTTCTATGTGTCACATGGTTTCTATGCGTCACATGGTTTCTATGCGTCACGTGGTTTCTATGCGTCACGTGGTTTCTATGCGTCACGTGGTTTCTATGCGTCACATGGTTTCTATGTGTCACATGGTTTCTACGTGTCACATGGTTTCTACGTGTCACATGGTGTCTACGTGTCACATGGTTTCTATGTGTCACATGGTTTCTATGTTTCACATGGTGTCTACGTGTCACATGGTTTCTATGTGTCACATGGTTTCTATGCGTCACATGGTTTCTATGCGTCACATAGTTTCTATGTGTCACATGGTTTCTACGTGTCACATGGTTTCTATGTGTCACATGGTTTCTATGTGTCACATGGTTTCTATGTGTCACATGGTTTCTACGTGTCACATGGTTTCTGTGTTTGATGCCATTCCATTTGCTCTGGTCCAGACATTATTATGAGCCGTCCTCCCCTCAGCAGAAGCCTATGTATAGCCAAAACATACACTACTACTGCCGTGTGTGTGTGTGTGTGTGTGTGTGTGTGTGTGTGTGTGTGTGTGTGTGTGTGTGTGTGTGTGTGTGTGTGTGTGTGTGTGTGTGTGCGCTTGTGTGCGTGGAAAGATGCAGGGGGATTGTGATTTGTGTTGGTCTGTAATACCACAGCCATAGACATGTTCTGATCTGCATTAGAAGATGTCTAGGGGGGGTGGTGTGTTCCTATCAATATGGGGGGGTGGTGTGTTCCTATCAATATGGGGGGGTGGTGTGTTCCTATCAATATGGGGGGGTGGTGTGTTCCTATCAATATGGGGGGTGGTGTGTTCCCATCAATATGGGGGTGGTGTGTTCCTATCAATATGGGGGGGTGGTGTGTTCCTATCAATATGGGGGGGTGGTGTGTTCCTATCAATATGGGGGGGTGGTGTGTTCCTATCAATATGGGGGGTGGTGTGTTCCCATCAATATGGGGGTGGTGTGTTCCTATCAATATGGGGGGTGGTGTGTTCCTATCAATATGGGGGGTGATGTGTTCCTATCAATATGGGGGGTGGTGTGTTCCTATCAATATGGGGGTGGTGTGTTCCTATCAATATGGGGGGGGTGGTGTGTTCCTATCAATATGGGGGGTGGTGTGTTCCTATCAATATGGGGGGGTGGTGTGTTCCTATCAATATGGGGGGGTGGTGTGTTCCAATCAATATTGGGGGTGGTGGTGTGTTCCTATCAATATGGGGGGGGGGTGATGTGTAGAAGGGTATGGCTGCATGCATATGTGAACATGTATGTGAGTGTATGTGTGTGCATGTGTATGCGTGTGTGTGTGTGTGTGTGTGTGTGTGTGTTTGTGTTCCTATCAATATGGGGGGGTGATGTGTTCCTATCAATATGGGGGTGGTGTGTTCCTATCAATATGGGGGGGGTGTGTTCCTATCAATATGGGGGTGATGTGTTCCTATCAATATGGGGGTGATGTGTTCCTTTCAATATGGGGGTGGTGTGTTCCTATCAATATGGGGGGTGATGTGTTCCTATCAATATGGGGGGTGATGTGTTCCTATCAATATGGGGGTGATGTGTTCCTATCAATATGGGGGTGATGTGTTCCTATCAATATGGGGGGTGATGTGTTCCTATCAATATGGGGGGGTGGTGTGTTCCTATCAATATGGGGGTGGTGTGTTCTTATCAATATGGGGGTGATGTGTTCCTATCAATATGGGGGGGTGGTGTGTTCCTATCAATATGGGGGGGTGGTGTGTTCCTATCAATATGGGGGTGGTGTGTTCCTATCAATATGGGGGTGGTGTGTTCCTATCAATATGGGGGGTGGTGTGTTCCTATCAATATGGGGGGTGGTGTGTTCCTATCAATATGGGGGTGGTGTGTTCCTATCAATATGGGGGGGGGGGGGTGTGTTCCTATCAATATGGGGGGAGGTGTGTTCCTATCAATATGGGGGGGTGGTGTGTTCCTATCAATATGGGGGGAGGTGTGTTCCTATCAATATGGGGTGGTGGTGTGTTCCTATCAATATGGGGGGCGTGGTGTATTCCTATCAATATGGGGGGGGGGTGTGTTCCTATCAATATGGGGGGGGAGGTGTGTTCCTATCAATATGGGGTGGTGGTGTGTTCCTATCAATATGGGGGGGAGGTGTGTTCCTATCAATATGGGGTGGTGGTGTGTTCCTATCAATATGGGGGGGTGGTGTGTTCCTATCAATATGGGGTGGTGGTGTGTTCCTATCAATATGGGGTGGTGGTGTGTTCCTATCAATTTGGGGTGGTGGTGTGTTCCTATCAATTTGGGGTGGTGGTGTGTTCCTATCAATATGGGGGGTGGTGTGTTCCTATCAATATGGGGGGGTGGTGTTCCTATCAATATGGGGGGGTGGTGTGTTCCTATCAATATGGGGGGTTGGTGTGTACCTAACAATATGGGGGGGTGATGTGTAGAAGGGTATGGCTGCATGCATATGTGAACATGTATGTGAGTGTATGTGTGTGTGTGAATGTGTATGTGTGTGTGTGTGTATGTGTGTATGTGTGAATGTGTGTGTGTGTGTGTGTGTGTATGTGTATGTGTGTGTGCATGTGTGTGTTTGTGTGTGTGTATGTGTGCGTGCGTGTGCATGTGTGTGAGTGTAAATGTGTACGTGTGTTTGTGTGTGTGTGTTTGTGTGTGTATGTGTGAATGTGTGTGTGTGTGTTTGTGTGTGTATGTGTGAATGTGTGTGTGTTTGTGTGCGTGTGTGTTTGTGGGTGTGTGTGTGCATGTGTATGTATATGTGTGCGTGTGCATGTGTGTGAGTGTGTGCGCGTGTGTGTGTGTGTGCGTGTGTGTGTGCGCGTGTGTGTGTGTGTGCGCGTGTGTGTGTGTGTGTGTGTGCGCGTGTGTGTGCGCGTGTGTGTGTGTGTGCGCGTGTGTGTGTGTGGTGGCTTGGCGAGTGCAGCTGGGTGGGAACACGTTGTTAGGGATCTCCTTGTAAAAATTCATGACCATGTCTCAGAGCAGGGCTGGTCAGCCGTCCTCATCAGCGGAAAGGATCAAAGGCATTATGACTGTTTAAATGGCCCATTCCTTTATTGCCCTGTCAGACC
>NC_088235.1:109427892-109447892 GCF_036934945.1 Oncorhynchus masou masou
AGAAGAGGCCAGGGAAAAAGTATGGGAAGTCTGTCTTTATAGAACCTTTATTTAGTCAGGTCAACACGTTCTCTATGGCAGGCGACGAGGTGCTGCTGTGCACTGCATTCCACAAGGCAGCAGTGAGCCAAGGAAGAAAACACTGTTATTAACCATTGGCTACCATCTTTTACATTAAAAAAAGTATATTTTATTTAACTAGGCAAGTCAGTTAAGAATAAATTCTAATTTGCAATGACGGCCAAACCCCGGGCCGAACACGGACGAAGCTGGGCCAATTGCGAGCCGCCCTATGGCACATCGAAGCCTATCTGTGTTGATTTATCTTAAGGAAAAGCCTATGAACACATAATGAATCATTAGCCACTCTCTAAGGGGACTCCGCTATATTTGCAGTCACTTTCCTTCCATTTCCCAACTCTCTAAGGGGACTCCGCTATATTTGCAGTCACTTTCATTCCATTTCCCAACTCTCTGGTTCAGAAAATCAAAGCATGAAAATTGGAGCTGGCTGTTAGACGTCATATCTGAAATGTAAAGTAGTTTCAACAAAACTCTCTGACTACATTATGAGTCTATAAGCTTTTTAACTCTAGCTCTGTCTCATTAAACTACAACACTAGCTCTGTCTCATTAAACTACAACACTAGCTCTGTCTCATTAAACTACAACACTAGCTCTGTCTCATTAAACTACAACACTAGCTCTGTCTCATTAAACTACAACACTAGCTCTGTCTCATTAAACTACAACACCAGCTCTGTCTCATTAAACTACAACACTAGCTCTGTCTCATTAAACTACAACACCAGCTCTGTCTCATTAAACTACAACACTAGCTCTGTCTCATTAAACTACAACACTAGCTCTGTCTCATTAAACTACAACACTAGCTCTGTCTCATTAAACTACAACACTAGCTCTGTCTCATTAAACTACAACACTAGCTCTGTCTCATTAAACTACAACACTAGCTCTGTCTCATTAAACTACAACACTAGCTCTGTCTCATTAAACTACAACACTAGCTCTGTCTCATTAAACTACAACACTAGCTCTGTCTCATCAAACTACAACACTAGCTCTGTCTCATTAAACTACAACACTAGCTCTGTCTCATTAAACTACAACACTCGCTCTGTCTCATTAAACTACAACTCTAGCTCTGTCTCATTAAACTACAACACTAGCTCTGTCTCATTAAACTACAACACTAGCTCTGTCTCATTAAACTACAACACTAGCTCTGTCTCATTAAACTACAACACTAGCTCTGTCTCATTAAACTACAACACTAGCTCTGTCTCATTAAACTACAACACTAGCTCTGTCTCATTAAACTACAACACTAGCTCTGTCTCATTAAACTACAACACTAGCTCTGTCTCATCAAACTACAACACTAGCTCTGTCTCATTAAACTACAACACTAGCTCTGTCTCATCTCTAGCTCTGTCTCATCAAACTACAACTCTAGCTCTGTCTCATCAAACTACAACACTAGCTCTGTCTCATTAAACTACAACACTAGCTCTGTCTCATTAAACTACAACACTAGCTCTGTCTCATTAAACTACAACACTAGCTCTGTCTCATTAAACTACAACACTAGCTCTGTCTCATTAAACTACAACTCTAGCTCTGTCTCATTAAACTACAACACTAGCTCTGTCTCATTAAACTACAACACTAGCTCTGTCTCATCAAACTACAACACTAGCTCTGTCTCATCAAACTACAACACTAGCTCTGTCTCATTAAACTACAACACTAGCTCTGTCTCATCAAACTACAACTCTAGCTCTGTCTCATCAAACTACAACACTAGCTCTGTCTCATTAAACTACAACACTCGCTCTGTCTCATTAAACTACAACACTAGCTCTGTCTCATTAAACTACAACACTAGCTCTGTCTCATTAAACTACAACACTAGCTCTGTCTCATTAAACTACAACACTAGCTCTGTCTCATTAAACTACAACACTAGCTCTGTCTCATTAAACTACAACTCTAACTCTGTCTCATTAAACTACAACGCTAGCTCTGTCTCATCAAACTACAACTCTAGCTCTGTCTCATCAAACTACAACACTAGCTCTGTCTCATTAAACTACAACACTAGCTCTGTCTCATTAAACTACAACACTAGCTCTGTCTCATTAAACTACAACACTAGCTCTGTCTCATCAAACTACAACACTAGCTCTGTCTCATTAAACTACAACACTAGCTCTGTCTCATCAAACTACAACACTAGCTCTGTCTCATCAAACTACAACACTAGCTCTGTCTCATTAAACTACAACACTAGCTCTGTCTCATCAAACTACAACTCTAGCTCTGTCTCATCAAACTACAACACTAGCTCTGTCTCATTAAACTACAACACTAGCTCTGTCTCATTAAACTACAACACTAGCTCTGTCTCATTAAACTACAACACTAGCTCTGTCTCATTAAACTACAACACTAGCTCTGTCTCATTAAACTACAACACTAGCTCTGTCTCATTAAACTACAACACTAGCTCTGTCTCATTAAACTACAACACTAGCTCTGTCTCATTAAACTACAACACTAGCTCTGTCTCATTAAACTACAACACTAGCTCTGTCTCATTAAACTACAACACTAGCTCTGTCTCATTAAACTACAACACTAGCTCTGTCTCATTAAACTACAACACTAGCTCTGTCTCATTAAACTACAACACTAGCTCTGTCTCATTAAACTACAACACTAGCTCTGTCTCATTAAACTACAATTCCCAGGTACAGAGAAGACTCCCATCACCCCAGACTGTGTGTTCTATCTAATCCACATATAGCTTTGATATGGAGTAGCTGGTGTGTGTGTGTAATTGTGTACGTGTGGTGACTACTGTTCCTGCTGACTCTTGGGAGGGTAGTAGAAGGTAAGCTGGAGCAGCAGTTTGCTTTAGTGCTTCTGAAGCCCTCCTGTTTGGTCTCCCAGCTCCATTGAAGTCAGGCTTGCTCAGCCCTGCCCTGGTCTCCCAGCCCTGGTGTCTCTGCCCTACTGAAGTCAGCCCTGCTCATGGGCACAATCATAACAAAGGGGCCAGTTCATCTAGGGGGGCTCTCTCTGTCCATATCTCAAACTCTTTTTCCTTTCCTCCCTCTCTTACTCTCTCTCTCTTTCCATCTCTCTAATTCTCTCCCTCCCTCTTTTTCTTCTGATCTCTCCCCTTCTCTCTCTCCTCCTCTCTCTCTCTCTGCCTCTCCTCCTCTCTCTCTCTCTCTCTCTCTCTCCCCTCTCTCTCTTCCTCTCTCCCTCGTCTCTCTCTCTCTCTCTCTCTCTCTCTCCTCCTCTCTTTCTCGTCTCTCTCATCTCTCTCTCCGTCTCTCTCTCTCTCTTCCTCTCTCTCCTTTTCTCTCTCAGGTCACCAGAGAAGAGCTGTCACTGGGGTTATTCAGCCTCCCAGGGTACCTTTCATCTGCTGGGCTTCCTGCACTGTGACCTCTGCCCCTGGCATTCTTCCTGGCCCTGCTTTAATCAACATTTGATTTTTAACTGGGATAATATGTGGTGACACACAATACAGACAGGAGAAATAAGGAGGGTTCTGTCCCTGCTGAGAGGGTCTGTGTGTGTGTGAGTGTGTGTGTGTGTGTGTGTGTGTGTGTGTGTGTGTGTGTGTGAGTGTGTGTGTGTGTGTGTGTGTATGTGTGTGTGTGTGTGTGTGTGTGTGTGTGTGTGTGTGTGTGTGTGTGTGTGTGTGTGTGTGTGTGTGTGTGTGTGTGTGTGTGTGTGTGTGTGTGTGTGTGTGTGAGGACCCGTCTCTGTGACTGACAGGGAATATGGATATATGGGGAAACACAGTGTCTTGTAATCTGAAAACACAATTGTTTCACAATACCAGAGGAGACTACTTATTGGGGTAAAAAATAATGTGTCTGTGTGTTTGGATACTCAATACTTTAGTGACAATCTAGCTCCCTCCATTCCTCTCAGTATGAGGTAGATAGGATAAACATGCCAATAACAGCAGTTAAGGCTTATAGGCCTTCAACCTAACATTACCAGGCCCTACTACACAGCAAGATGCTAAGTGGTGGACACGTCCGAATAGCACTAAGCCCACCAGTCAAGGACACTGTCGGCCTACCAGCAAAGGACACTGTCGGCCCACCAGCAAAGGACACTGTCGGCCAGCCCAGCCCAGCCAAGGACACTGTCAGCCAGGCCAGCCAAGGACACTGTCCGCCAGCCCAGGCAAGGACACTGTCGGCCCACCAGCCAAGGACACTGTCGGCCCACCAGCCAAGGACACTGTCGGCCCACCAGTCAAGGACACTGTCGGCCACCAGCCAAGGACACTGTCGGCCCACCAGCCAAGGACACTGTCGGCCCACCAGCCAAGGACACTGTCGGCCCACCAGCCAAGGACACTGTCGGCCACCAGCAAAGGACACTGTCGGCCGACCAGCGAAGGACACTGTCGGCCCACCAGCAAAGGACACTGTCGGCCCACCAGCAAAGGACACTGTCGGCCCACCAGCAAAGGACACTGTCGGCCCACCAGCCAAGGACACTGTCGGCCCACCAGCAAAGGACACTGTCGGCCCACCAGCAAAGGACACTGTCGGCCCACCAGTCAAGGACACTGTCGGCCCACCAGTCAAGGACACTGTCGGCTACCAGCCAAGGACACTGTCGGCCCACCAGTCAAGGACACTGTTGGCCCACCAGCCAAGGACACTGTCCGCCAGCCCAGCCCAGCAAAGGACACTGTTGGCCCACCAGCCAAGGACACTGTCCGCCAGCCCAGCCCAGCAAAGGACACTGTCGGCCCACCAGCCAAGGACACTGTCGGCCACCAGCCAAGGACACTGTCCGCCAGCCCAGCCCAGCAAAGGACACTGTCGGCCCACCAGCAAAGGACACTGTCGGCCACCAGCCAAGGACACTGTCGGCCACCAGCCAAGGACACTGTCGGCCCACCAGTCAAGGACACTGTCGGCCCACCAGCCAAGGACACTGTCGGCCCACCAGCCAAGGACACTGTCGGCCCACCAGCCAAGGACACTGTCGGCCCACCAGCCAAGGACACTGTCGGCCCACCAGCCAAGGACACTGTCGGCCACCAGCCAAGGACACTGTCGGCCCACCAGTCAAGGACACTGTCGGCCACCAGTCAAGGACACTGTCGGCCCACCATCCCAGGACACTGTCGGCCACCAGCCAAGGACACTGTCGGCCACCAGTCAAGGACACTGTCGGCCCACCAACCACGGACACTGTCGGCCTACCAGCCAAGGACACTGTCGGCCACCAGTCAAGGACACTGTCGGCCCACCAGTCAAGGACACTGTCGGCCCACCAGCCAAGGACACTGTCGGCCTACCAGCCAAGGACACTGTCGGCCCACCAGTCAAGGACACTGTCGGCCCACCAGCCAAGGACACTGTCGGCCTACCAGCCAAGGACACTGTTGGCCAGCCCAGCCCAGATAGCATATTTTTCTTTCCGCCTCATGAACTCACACCAAATGCTGATAATTCCTCAAATAAATGACTTTGGCTGGAGCCATTCCTGGCATTGGATTCCCATTACCTCAGTCTGCTAACCATTATATTTTTGGGCTCCTTCAGAGGGAGAATGGGCGTGGATTTAACACATGCCAATCAGCACACACACACATACGTGCACACCCACTTATACAATACACACATACACATGCATACACACGAGTGTGCACACACGCATGCACGCAACCTCACACACACACACGCACACACACACACACAAACACCTAACAGCGGTCGGGCATTAGGAGTCGCCCTGTCCTCCAGAACATTGGAGAGAGGAGATGGATTCATCTCTGAATAAATAAATAAAATAAAGTTGTTCCTGTCTGCTGACCTGGGCTGACATCTCATATTCTGTGTAGAGGACAGCCAAGAGGGACAGACAACCTCCTCCTGGCTCGGAAACATTTGTTTACTGCAGCTGTGGAAAGGGTTTATTTCTGCCAGAACAGAACATCTCTCTCTAATGCTTCAGAACACGTTAAACATCTGACAGGCAGCGCAAGCCAGATCACACAGAGACGGAGTATTGTGTGTGTGTGTGTGTGTGTGTGTGTGTGTGTGTGTGTGTGTGTGTGTGTGTGTGTGTGTGTGTGTGTGTGTGTGTGTGTGTGCGTGCTAATGTGTGCATGCGTGCTAATGTGTGTGTGCGTTCTTATGTGTCTGTGCGTGTGTGCGTGTGTGCGTGTCTGCGTGTCTGTGTGTGTGTGTGTATGTGTGTGTGCGTGTGTGCGTGTCTGCGTGTCTGTGTGTCTGTGTGTGTGTGTATGTGTGTGTGTGTGTGTGTTTGTGTGTGTGTGTGTGTATGTGTGTGTGCGTGTCTGTGTGTCTGTGTGTCTGTGTGTGTGTATGTGTGTGTGTGTGTGTGTGTTTGTGTGTGTGTGTGTGTGTGTGTGTGTGCATTGTAACAGAATTACACTGGGATAAGCACTTTGAATATATCCCGGAAAACGTCATAGTGGAGATGCAACGCTCACACTCTGTGACAAAGACGTTCATCTTGTTAAAACTTAGTGAAGATGACTTGGTGACCAGAACGAGTCTGTTGAAAGATGCCGATGTAGTGCTCTTACCTCTGGTTGAGAAGAAGTGTTTGCTGGGGGTGGTGAAGCCGCGGGTGCCCTGGCTGTTGACAGCGCTCACCCTAAACTGGTACCACCTGTGGGGACGGATGTCCTTCAGCACCGCTCGGTCCTCCATCGTCTACAGAGGGTTAAAGGTCAGAGGTCAGATAATATTACTCCATATTGACCCTGTTGAAGTTTTTTTATTTATTCAAGGATGGAGGGAATGGAGGGAGGGATGGAGGGGAGGAGGGGGGGAGGGATGAGGGGAGGGGAGGGATGGATGGAGGGGAGGGATGGATGGTTGGTTGGATAGAGGGGAGGGATGAGGGGAAGGATGGAGGGGAGGGATGGATGGAGGGGAGGAGGGAGGGGAGGGATGGAGGGGAGGGATGGATGGAGGGGAGGAGGGAGGGGAGGGATGAGGGGAAGGGAGGGATGGATGGAGGGGAGGGGTGGATGGAGGGGATGGATGGATGGAAGGGATGGAGGGGAGGGATGAGGGGAAGGGAGGGACGGTTGGAGGGGAGGGATGGATAGTTGGATAGAGGGGAGGGATGAGGGGAAGGATGGAGGGGAGGGATGGATGGATGGATGGATGGGGGGGAAGGATGGAGGGGAGGGAGGAGGGATGGATGGATGGGGGAAGGATGGAGGGGAGGGAGGGAGGGATGGATGGATGGAGGGGAATAATGGAGGGGAAGGGAGGGATGGAGGGGAAGGGACGGTTGGATAGAGGGGAGGGATGGGAGGGAGGGATGGAGGGGAGGGAGGGATGGAGGTGATGGACAGAGGGGAGGGATGGAGGGGGGGAGGGATGGAGGGAAAGGGAGGGATGGATGGATGGGGGGAAGGATGGAGGGGAGGGAGGGATGGAGGGAAAGGGAGGGATGGAGGGGATGAGGGATGGATGGAGGAGAGGGAGGGATGGATGGATGGGGGGAAGGATGGAGGGGAGGGAGGGATGGATGGATAGAGGGGAAAGATGGAGGGGAAGGGAGGGATGGAGGGGAAGGGACGGTTGGAGGGGAGGGATGGATGGTTGGATAGAGGGGAGGGATAGAGGGATGGGAGGGAGGGAGGGAGGGAGGGAGGGAGGGAGGGAGGGAGGGAGGGAGGGAGGGAGGGAGGGAGGGAGGGAGGGAGGGATGGAGTGGAGGGAGGGAGGGAGGGAGGGATGGATGGATGGAAGGGAGGGATGGATAAAGGGATGGAGGGGGGGAGGGAGGGAGGGATGGAGGGATGGATGGATGGGAAGGGAGGGAGGGAGAGGAGGGGAGGGAAGGGAGGGATGGATGGGAGGGATGGAGGGGAGGGGAGGGGAAGGGAGGGATGGATGGGAGGGAGGGATGGAGGGGAGAGAGAGAGGGAATGGAGGGGAGGGAGGGATGGATGGAGGGATGGATGGTTGGGAAGGGAGGGATGGAGAGGAGGGGAGGGGAGGGGAAGGGAGGGATGGATGGATAGAGGGGAGGGATGGATGGAGGGGAAGGGAGGGTTGGAGGGATGGATGGATAAAGAGATAGAGGGAGGGAGGAGCAATGAAGAGCCTTCCTATACCAGAGTGGAGCGTTGAAAGAGTCCGATTCCATACAATAGAGCCAGTAGTCTTGCTGCAGAGTAACATGGTCATATAGTCTCTCCCTGTGTTTCACTCTATGGTGTTTCAGGTAGTATCCGTTTACAGAGCATAGAGTAGACCTACTGCCTGCTTCCACTGACTCCAGTCCAGTTCTATTCCACTGACTCCAGTACTGTTCTATTCCACTGACTCCAGTACAGCTCTCTTCCACTGACTCCAGTACAGCTCTCTTCCACTGACTCCAGGTCAGTTCTCTTCCACTGACTCCAGTCCAGTTCTATTCCACTGACTCCAGTACCGTTCTATTCCACTGACTCCAGTCCAGTTCTCTTCCACTGACTCCAGTACCGTTCTATTCCACTGACACCAGTACAGCTCTCTCCCAGTGACTCCAGTCCAGTTCTCTTCCACTGACTCCAGTCCAGTTCTCTTCCACTGACTCCAGTCCAGCTCTCTTCCAGTGACTCCAGTACAGTTCTCTTCCACTGACTCCAGTCCAGTTCTCTTCCACTGACTCCAGTCCAGCTCTCTTCCAGTGACTCCAGTACAGCTCTCTTCCACTGACTCCAGGTCAGCTCTCTTCCACTGACTCCAGGTCAGCTCTAATCCATGCAGTGTTTGTGTGTCTGAATGAGCATGAGTGTGTTGAATCACTTGTCAAATAAATATGCTATTTGATGGAGTTTGGAGTAGAGAGCACAGCACTCCTTCTTCTGAACTACACAGTGTGTTGAACGCCTCCCTTGTTAAGTTCCTCCATGTTTTCCAGGCCTCATGATGTAACTGAGGCTGATGGGAGTCTGCCTCCACACAGCCATCTAATACCATAATGAGGACCTTTAGTTAGACAGGGCTCAACAGTGCAAAAACCATGACTGGCTGTGGTCCCTCCTAAAGCCTGGGTTATTTATCTAACCTCAGCCTACACCACACACACACTGTAGACACAGACAGAAACACACACACACACACACACACACACACACACACACACACACGTGGGCGTACATACACAAACAGGCTAGTTTAGACTGGCATGGGTGGTGAGAGTGCAGTTTCAACGGCTAGACAGTTTAGCACCTTGATGAAGGCTTTAGTGCTGACATGAGTTGGTTTTCAGTAATACATAGACACAAACAGTTACAAAAGTAATTGAATATCTTTGGACGATCTCGTTTACACCCCAGCGAGGACGACCCCCCCCCCAAAAAACACAAAGTAAATCTGCAGGGGTCGGAGGTTGGGATTGTTACCATGACGATGGTGTGCCAGGGCGAGGCGTCGTCCTCGCTGGGGTGTATTCCGTGGTTCCATCTGCGCTGCAGGATGTAGAGGACTGGCTCGATGGTCACATTGAACTTTGACATCCATCTGACCTCCAGTTGACCCTGCTGGTCCTCCAGAAATAATATGTCCTTCCTGGGCTTCAGAGGTACGCCTGCATGGGTCAGGTGAGGAGAATAATGAGTCACACACGAACACCCCCCCTTCTGTCTTAACACACACCCCTTCTGTCTTAACACCCCCCCCCTTCTGTCTTAACATTCCCCCTTCTGTCTTAACATTCCCCCTTCTGTCTTAACACCCCCCCTTCTGTCTTAACACACACCCCTTCTGTCTTAACACCCCCCCCCCCTTCTGTCTTAACATTCCCCCTTCTGTCTTAACACCCCCCCTTCTGTCTTAACATTCCCCCTTCTGTCTTAACATTCCCCCTTCTGTCTTAACACACATCCCTTCTGTCTTAACACACACATTACTTTTGTCTTAACATCCCCTTCTGTCTTAACATCCCCTTCTGTCTTAACACCCCCCTTCTGTTGTAACATCCCCCTTCTGTCTTAACACACACACCCCTTCTGTCTTAACACACCCTCTGTCTTAACATGCACCCTTCTGTCTTAACACACACATCCCATATGTCTTAACACACACATTACTTCTGTCTTAACACATACATCCATTCTGTCTTAACACACACATCCCCTCTGTCTTAACACACACATCCCATATGTCTTAACACACACATCCCATATGTCTTAACACACACATCCATTCTGTCTTAACACACACACCCCTTATGTCTTAACACCCTCACTTCTATCTTAATACACACACATCCCTTCTATCTTGACACCCCCATTCTGTCTCAACACACACACACACACACACACACACACACACACACACACACACACACACACACACACACACACACACACACACACACACACACACACACACACACACACACACACACACACACACACACTCTTCTGTCTTAACACCCCCTTCTGTCTTAACATCCCCCTTCTGTCTTAACACCCCTTTCTGTCTTAACATCCACCCCCTTCTGTCTTAACACCCCCCCCTTCTGCCCTAACACCCTCCCTTCTATCTTAATACACACACACCCCTTCTGTCTTAACACCCCCATTCTGTCTCATCACACACACACACACACACACACACACACACACACACACACACACACACACACACACACACACACACACACACACACCCCCCCCCTTCTGTCTTAACACCCCCCGTCTGTCTTAACACTCCCCCTTCTGTCTTAACACCCCCCTCTGTCTTAACACCCCCCTTTCTGTCTTAACACACACACTCCGTATCTATTGATTAAAATAAACATGTACACAAAGTGGATATAGTGGGACCTTTATAGAGATTGGCTGGAGCCTGGCAGGTGTGTCCGCAGCCATTGGAGCAGCACTTCTTGGAGGCAGAGCAGTGTTTGTCAGCGGAGCAGCTCTCCACGCAGGCGGCAGCAAATCCCATGGCTCGCTGGGGAGGGGGGCAGTCCCCCTGCTTCCCTGACCTCAGAGACACCAAGAACTCCCAACTGGTCACACACTCATGATGCTTCTGAGGGAGGGACAGGGGGAGGAGGGAGGGAGAGGGTTAGATGGAGGGAGGTACAGGGGGAGGGGGGATGGAAGAATGGAGAGGGACAGAGGAGGAGGAATGGAGGGATGGAGAGTGACGGGGAGGAGGAATGGAAGGATGGAGAGGGATAGATGGATGGAGAGACAGGGGGAGGAGGGATGGAAGGATGGAGAGGGATAGATGGATGGAGAGACAGGGGGAGGAGGGATGGAAGGATGGAGAAGGATAGATGGATGGAGAGACAGGGGGAGGAGGAATAGAAGGATGGAGAAGGATAGATGGATGGAGAGACAGGGGGAGGAGGAATGGAAGGATGGAGAGGGATAGATGGATGGAGAGACAGGGGGAGGAGGGATGGAAGGATGGAGAAGGATAGATGGATGGAGAGACAGGGGGAGGAGGAATAGAAGGATGGAGAGGGATAGATGGATGGAGAGACAGGGGAGGAGGGATGGAAGGATGGAGAAGGATAGATGGATGGAGAGACAGGGGGAGGAGGGATGGAAGGATGGAGAGGGATAGATGGATGGAGAGACAGGGGGAGGAGGAATGGATGGAAAGGGACAGGGAGGAGGAGGGGTGGAGGAATGGAGAAGGACAGGGGAGGGAGGGAGGGATGGAGAGACAGGGGGAGGAGGAATGGAAGGATGGAGAAGGATAGATGGATGGAGAGACAGGGGGAGGAGGGATGGAAGGATGGAGAGGGATAGATGGATGGAGAGACAGGGGGAGGAGGGATGGATGGAAAGGGACAGGGAGGAGGAGGGGTGGAGGAATGGAGAAGGACAGGGGAGGGAGGGAGGGATGGAGAGGGACAGGGGAGGAGGGGGAGGGAGGGATGGAGAGGGACAGGAGGAAGAGGGAGGGAGGGAGAGGGACAGTAGGAGGAGTGAGGGAGGGAGGGATGGAGAGGGACAGGGGAGGAGGGAGGGAGGGAGAGGGACAGGGGGAGGAGGGAGGGAGGGAGAGGGACAGGGGAGGAGGGAGGGAGGGAGAGGGACAGGGACGCTCTTTCCTCTTCCAGGGACAGGGGAGGAGGGAGGGGGGGAGAGGGACAGGAGGAAGAGGGAGGGAGGGAGAGGGACAGGAGGAAGAGGGAGGGAGGGAGGGAGGGAGAGGGACAGGGGAGGAGGGAGGGAGGGAGAGGGACAGGGGAGGAGGGAGGGAGGGAGAGGGACAGGGGAGGAGGGAGGGAGGGAGAGGGACAGGGGAGGAGGGAGGGAGGGAGAGGGACAGGGGAGGAGGGAAGGAGGGAAAGTTGGGG
This sequence comes from Oncorhynchus masou masou, assembly GCF_036934945.1. Taxonomy (NCBI): domain Eukaryota; kingdom Metazoa; phylum Chordata; class Actinopteri; order Salmoniformes; family Salmonidae; genus Oncorhynchus; species Oncorhynchus masou. Next base: position 109,440,265 of record NC_088235.1, read on the forward strand.
GAGAGATAAAGGAGAAAGAGAGTTTGAGTGTTTGGTTTCTTATTAACTACATAGATTGTCCCGTTGATTTCAGACAAGCCAGACGACCGGCTACATGTTCCTGAAAAACAGAATGACAGAGGACGTGAGGTCCAAGTAAAGACAGAGAAAGAGATGAACAGAGTATTGAAGACATCCTTCCAGTCCACACCCTGAGGGAACCATAACAAGACTATTTCAGACAGACAGACAGACAGACAGACAGACAGACAGACAGACAGACAGACAGACAGTTGATATTGGTGTGGTGCTGTCTGTCTCGTCTCTTACAGTCTCCAAAACCACCATGGTACTGGATAGGCCCTGCATATGGCCATATACACACAAACAAACCTACAGGATGGAACACTGGCAAGGATTCAACCCAAGTATGCATGCAAACACACTGACACACACAGACAGTCCCCTTCAGCACCATGGCCAGTCTCTGCCATATAGGATCAGTATAAACACAAACCTAACAGGGAAAACTGGCAACATAAAGACATGGAGAACCACCAGCACCTTGGCAGGCCTCTGTGTATGGTAGTATATACACACAAACACACACCTATTGCCAATGGCTATAACTCACTAATACACACACCCACCCACAGATGCACACAGACACACACAACACACACACGCACGCACGCACGCGCACACACAACACCCACACAACACACACACGTGTGCACACACGCACATGCGCACGCACGCACACACACACACACACACACTGTGAAGAGAGAGAGAGGAGTCTGGCTGTGAGAGGGGTGAGGAGGCTGGCTGTGAGGAGAGAGCGAGGAGGGGTCTGGGTGTGAGGAGAGAGAGAGGAGGAGTCTGGCTGTGAGGAGAGAGAGAGGAGGAGTCTGGGTGTGAGAGGGGTGAGGAGGCTGGCTGTGAGAGGTGGGAGGGGGTGGCTGTGAAAGGTGGGGAGGAGGCTGGCTGTGAGAGGGGGGGTGGCTGTGAAAGGTGGGGAGGAGGCTGGCTGTGAGATTGGGGGAAGCTGGCTGTGAGAATGGGGAGGAGGCTGGCTGTGAGAGGTGGGGGGGGGATGGCTGTGAAAGGTGGGGAGGAGGCTGGCTGTGAGAGGGGGGGAAGCTGGCTATGAGAGGGGGGGCTGGCTGTGAGGGGGAGACTGGCTGTGAGAGGTGGGGAGGAGGCTGGCTGTGAGAGGTGGGGAGGAGGCTGGCTGTGAGAGGTGGGGAGGAGGCAGGCTGTGAGAGGGGGGGAGGCTGGCTGTGAGGGGGGGTAGGAGGCTGGCTGTGAGGGGGTAGGAGGCTGGCTGTGAGAGGTGGGGGGAGAATGGCTGTGAGAGGTGGGGAGGAGGCTGGCTGTGAGAGGTGGAGAGGAGGCTGGCTGTGGGGGGGGGTAGGAGGCTGGCTGTGAGGGTAGGAGGCTGGCTGTGATAAGTGGGGAGGAGGCTGGCTGTGATAAGTGGGGGGAGGCTGGCTGTGATAAGTGGGGAGGAGGCTGGCTGTGATAAGTGGGGAGGAGGCTGGCTGTGATAAGTGGGGGGGAGGCTGGCTGTGATACGTGGGGAGGAGGCTGCTGTGATACGTGGGGAGGAGGCTGCTGTGATACGTGGGGAGGAGGCTGGCTGTGATACGTGGGGAGGAGGCTGGCTGTGATACGTGGGGAGGAGGCTGGCTGTGATACGTGGGGAGGAGGCTGGCTGTGATACGTGGGGAGGAGGCTGGCTGTGATACGTGGGGAGGAGGCTGGCTGTGATACGTGGGGAGGAGGCTGGCTGTGATACGTGGGGAGGAGGCTGGCTGTGATACGTGGGGAGGAGGCTGGCTGTGATACGTGGGGAGGAGGCTGGCTGTGATACGTGGGGAGGAGGCTGGCTGGCCTGGAAACGGGAAACTGTTCATTGGCTAAACATCTCCAAGAACGATTTAACTCAACAGTTCTCTGGTTTCTATTAGTGATAGTAATTTCCTGTCACTAATACTAAGACCAGTAATTTCCTGTCACTAATACTAAGACCAGTAATTTCCTGTCACTAATACGAAAGCCAGTAATTTCCTGTCACTAATACGAAAGCCAGTCATTTCTTGTCACTAATACTAAGACCAGTCATTTCCTGTCACTAATACTAAGACCAGTCATTTCCTGTCACTAATACTAAGACCAGTCATTTCCTGTCACTAATACTAAGACCAGTCATTTCCTGTCACTAATATTAAGACCAGTCATTTCCTGTCACTAATATTAAGACCAGTCATTTCCTGTCACTAATACTAAGACCAGTCATTCCCTGTCAGGTCTTTACACACTGTCAGAAGGTGATTGTAGCTGGTGCATGAAGTCAGGCGCAGGAGAGCAAAATGAGTGAGCAACGTACTTTACTAAAAAAATAAAGGCACAAGGTAAGCCAATTTGTAAGTCGCTCTGGATAAGAGCGTCTGCTAAATGACTTAAATGTAATGTAAATGTAAACAAATACACTTGACCAATAACCAACCGTAAATATTACACACAGGTGAACACAGCACCCATCGAAAAACCAGCCATCATAACCGAACTGAACATAGAAATAATCACGCACAACAAACACGGGGGAAACAGAGGGTGAAATACATTAACATGTAATTGGATAATGAAAACCAGGTGCGTCGAAAATAAAGACAAAACCAAAGGAAAATGAAAGATGGATCAGAGTTGGTTAGAAGACCGGTGACGTCGACCGCTGAACGCCGCCCGAACAAGGAGAGGGACCGACCTCGGCGGAAGTAGTGACAATACCCCCCCTTGACGCTCGGCTCCAGCAGCTCACCGACACCGGCCTCGGGAATAACCCAGGGGGCGAGGCGCAGGGCGATCGGGATGGAGACGGTGGAACTCCCGTAGCATCGACGGGTCTAACACGTCCTCCACCGGCACCCAGCATCTCTCCTCCGGACCGTACCCCTCCCACTCCATGAGGTACTGAAGGCCCCTCGCCTGACGCCTCGAATCCAGTGTGGATTGAACTGCACATGCCGGGGCCAGAGGGGGCAGAAGAAACTCCCGCACCTCAGACTCCTGGAGTGGACCAGCCACCACTGGCCTGAGGAGAGACACATGGAAGGAGGGGTTAATTCGATAATCGGAAGCTGTAACCTGTAACATACCTCGTTCAGTCTCCTCGGGACTTTGAATGGCCCCACAAACCGTGGGCCCAGCTTCCGGCAGGGCAGGCGGAGGGGCAGGTTTCGGGTTGAGAGACAGACCTGGTCCCCCGGAGCGAACACCGGGGCCTCACTACGTTGGCGATCTGCGTAGGTTTTCTGGCGCCTCACGGCCCACTGAAGGTGCACATAAGCGGCGTCCCATGTCTACTCAGCGCGCCGAAACCAGTCATCCACAGCAGGAGCCTCGATCTGGCTCTGATGCCAACGCGCCAGAACCGTCTGCACCTTGCGCACCAGGGACACATGCTCGGCGCATGTAGCGGAGTATATCATAATGTCGTCGATATACACCACTACATCCTGCCCGTGCAGGTCCCGGAAAATCGAATCTACAAAGGCCTGGAAGACTGATGGAGCATTCATCAACCTGTACGCCATGACGAGGTACTCATAGTACCCTGAGGTGGTACTAAATGCCGTCTTCCACTCGTCCCCCTCCCGGATACGCAGGTTGTAAGCGCTCCTGAGATTTTCTGAAGAAGCGCGCCCCGTGCATTGACTCAATCGCACCGGCGATGAGCGGTAGGGGGTAACTGTACCTCACCGTGTTCTGGTTGATGCCTCGATAGTCAATAGACGGGCGCAGACCTCCATCCTTCTTCTTCACATAAAATAAACTCGAGGAGTCAGGTGAAGTGGAGGGCCGAATGTACCCCTGCTCCAGGGTATTCGGAGACATATGTTTCCATAGCCACCTTCTCCTCTTGTGACAGTGGATACACATGACTCCTGGGAAGTGCTGCGTCTACCAGAAGATTTATCGCACAATCCCCCTGTCGATGGGGTGGCAATTGAGTCGCCTTCTTCTTACAGAAGGCGAGAGCCAAATCGACATATTCTGAGGGGATGCGCACGGTGGAGACCTGGTCTGTACTTTCCACCGTAGTCGCACCGACGAAAACCCCTAAACACCTCCCCGAGCACTCTCGTGACCACCCTGTGAGACCCCTCTGTTGCCAAGAAATAGTGGGGTCATGACAGGCCAACCAGGGTAGGCCCAGCACCATGGTAAACGCAGGAGAATCAATAAGGAATAGAGTGATTCTCTCCATGTGACCCTCCTGCGTAACCATCCTCAGTGGAGCGGTGGCCTCCCTAATCAGCCCCGGCCCCAATGGTCGACTATCTAGGGCGTGAACTGGGAAGGGCATATCCACTGGAACTATAGGGATCCCTAAACTATGGGCAAATGATCTGTCAATAAAGTTCCCAGCTGCGCCTGAATCTACGAGCACCTTATGCTGGGAATGCGGGGGAAATTCAGGAAAATGTATATACGCAAACATGTGTGCAACAGAGGGCTCTGGGTGAGCCTGGTGCCGACTCACCTGGGGTAACACAAGAGTGCCCTGCCTGCTACCTCAACTCCCTGAGGAGCCTCTCCAGCACCGACCGGCAGTGTGCCCTCTGCTGCCTCGACTCCCTGAGGAAGCTCTCCAGCACCGACCGGCAGTGTGCCCTCTGCTGCCTCGACTCCCTGAGGAACCTCTCCAGCACCGACCGGCAGTGTGCCCTCTGCTGCCTCGACTCCCTGAGGAACCTCTCCAGCATCGACCGGCAGTGTGCCCTCTGCTGCCTCGACTCCCTGAGGAACCTCTCCAGCACCGACCGGCAGTGTGCCCTCTGCTACCTCGATTCCCTGAGGAACCTCTCCAGCACCGACCGGCAGTGTGCCCTCTGCTGCCTCGACTCCCTGAGGAACCTCTCCAGCACCGACCGGCAGTGTGCCCTCTGCTGCCTCGACTCCCTGAGGAACCTCTCCAGCACCGACCGGCAGTGTGCCCTCTGCTGCCTCGACTCCCTGAGGAAGCTCTCCAGCACCGACCGGCAGTGTGCCCTCTGCTGCCTCGACTCCCTGAGGAACCTCTCCAGCACCGACCGGCAGTGTGCCCTCTGCTGCCTCGATTCCCTGAGGAACCTCTCCAGCACCGACCGGCAGTGTGCCCTCTGCTGCCTCGACTCCCTGAGGAACCTCTCCAGCACCGACCGGCAGTGTGCCCTCTGCTGCCTCGATTCCCTGAGGAACCTCTCCAGCACCGACCGGTAGTGTGCCCTCTGCTGCCTCGACTCCCTGAGGAACCTCTCCAGCACCGACCGGCAGTGTGCCCTGTGCTGACTCGACTCCCTGAGGAACCTCTCCAGCACCGACCGGCAGTGTGCCCTCTGCTGCCTCGACTCCCTGAGGAACCTCTCCAGCACCGACCGGCAGTGTGCCCTCTGCTGCCTCGACTCCCTGAGGAACCTCTCCAGCACCGACCGGCAGTGTGCCCTCTGCTGCCTCGACTCCCTGAGGAAGCTCTCAAGCACCGACTGGCAGTGTGCCCTCTGCTGCCTCGACTCCCTGAGGAACCTCTCCAGCACCGACCGGCAGTGTGCCCTGCCTGCTGCCTCGACTCCCTGAGGAACCTCTCCAGCACCGACCGGCAGTGTGCCCTGCCTGTTGCCTCGACTCCCTGAGGAAGCTCTCCAGCACCGACCGGCAGTGTGCCCTCTGCTGCCTCGACTCCCTGAGGAAGCTCTCCTGCACCGACCGGCAGTGTGCCCTCTGCTGCCTCGACTCCCTGAGGAACCTCTCCAGCACCGACCGGCAGTGTGCACTCTGCTGCCTCAACTCCCTGAGGAACCTCTCCAGCACCAACCGGCAGTGTGCCCTCTGCTGCCTCGACTCCCTGAGGAACCTCTCCAGCGCCGACCGGCAGTGTGCCCTCTGCTGCCTCGACTCCCTGAGGAACCTCCAGCACCGACCGGCAGTGTGCCCTCTGCTGCCTCGACTCCCTGAGGAACCTCTCCAGCACCGACCAGCAGTGTGCCCTCTGCTACCTCGACTCCCTGAGGAACCTCTCCAGCACCGACCGGCAGTGTGCCCTCTGCTGCCTCGACTCCCTGAGGAACCTCTCCAGCACCGACCGGCAGTGTGCCCTTTGCTGCCTCGACTCCCTGAGGAACCTCTCCAGCACCGACCGGCAGTGTGCCCTCTGCTGCCTCGACTCCATGAGGAACCTCTCCAGCACCGACCGGCAGTGTGCCCTCTGATGCCTCGACTCCCCGAGGAACCTCTCCAGCACCGACCGGCAGTGTGCCCTCTGCTGCCTCGACTCCCTGAGGAACCTCTCCAGCACCGACCGGCAGTGTGCCCTCTGCTGCCTCGACTCCCTGAGGAAGCTCTCCAGCACCGACCGGCAGTGTGCCCTCTGCTGCCTCGACTCCCTGAGGAACCTCTCCAGCACCGACCGGCAGTGTGCCCTCTGCTACCTCGACTCCCTGAGGAACCTCTCCAGCACCGACCGGCAGTGTGCCCTCTGCTGCCTCGACTCCCTGAGGAACCTCTCCAGCACCGACCGGCAGTGTGCCCTCTGCTGCCTCGACTCCCTGAGGAAGCTCTCCAGCACCGACTGGCAGTGTGCCCTCTGCTGCCTCGACTCCCTGAGGAACCTCTCCGCGGGTAGCCAGCAGGTTATCCAACCGGATGGACAGGTCCACCAGCTGGTCAAAGGTGAGAGTGGTGTCCCTGCAGGCCAACTCCCGACGGACGTCCTCGCTCAAACTACAACGTTAGTAATCGATCAGGGCCCTGTTGCTCCATCTCGCGATGGCGGCCATTGTCCGAAAGTCCAGAGAGAACTCCTGTGAGTTCCTCGTCCCCTGCCTAAGTTGGACGAGCCGTTCACTCGCCGCTCTACCCTCAGGCGGGTGGTCGAAAACTGCCCGGAAGCGGCGGGTGAAAACTTTGAATTGGTCCAACACCGCTTCTTCTTCCTCCCATACGGCGTTGGCCCAATCCAGGGCTTTCCCTGAGAGACAGGAGACGAGGGCGGACACGCTGTCATGGCCCGAAGGAGCCGGGTGGACGGCTGCTCGGTAGAGCTCCAGCTGGAGTAGGAACCCCTGACATCCCGCAGCCGCTCCATCATACTCCCTCGGAAGAACGAGCTGAATCCCACTGGGACCAGGTGAAGGAGGGGTGAGTAGTGGTGTCCTTGGTGGTGATGGTGGAGGCGCTGGAGGAACTCTTCTTCTCTCCCAGCGGTCCATATTCTGCAGGACGCAATCCATGGCGATGCCGAGATGATGTAACATGGCCGCATGCTGCTGGACGCGCTCCTCGACCCCTAATCCGGGGTTGTCTGCTCCTGCTGACTCCGTATGGTTGGTTGCGTGACTCTGTCAGAAGGTGAGTGTAGCTGGTGCATGAAGTCAGGCGCAGGAGAGCAAAATGAGTGAGCAACGTACTTTACTAAAAAAATAAAGGCACAAGGTAAACAAATACACTTGACCAATAACCAACCGTAAATATTACACACAGGTGAACACAGCACCCGTCGAAAAACCAGCCATCATGAACCGAACTGAACATAGAAATAATCACGCACAACAAACACGGGGGAAACAGAGGGTGAAATACATGAACATGTAATTGGATAATGAAAA
>NC_088235.1:109450392-109460392 GCF_036934945.1 Oncorhynchus masou masou
GGGACAGTAGTCTGGCTGGGTGGAGGAGCTGAAAGGAGCAGACAGGGACAGTAGTCTGGCTGGGTGGAGGAGCTGAAAGGAGCAGACAGGGACAGTAGTCTGGCTGGGTGGAGGAGCTGAAAGGAGCAGACAGGGACAGTAGTCTGGCTGGGTGGAGGGGCTGAAAGGAGCAGACAGGGACAGTAGTCTGGCTGGGTGGAGGAGCTGAAAGGAGCAGACAGGGACAGTAGTCTGGCTGGGTGGAGGGGCTGAAAGGAGCAGACAGGGACAGTAGTCTGGCTGGGTGGAGGAGCTGAAAGGAGCAGACAGGGACAGTAGTCTGGCTGGGTGGAGGGGCTGAAAGGAGCAGACAGGGACAGTAGTCTGGCTGGGTGGAGGAGCTGAAAGGAGCAGACAGGGACAGTAGTCTGGCTGGGTGGAGGGGCTGAAAGGAGCAGATAGGGACAGTAGTCTGGCTGGGTGGAGGAGCTGAAAGGAGCAGACAGGGACAGTAGTCTGGCTGGGTGGAGGGGCTGAAAGGAGCAGACAGGGACAGTAGTCTGGCTGGGTGGAGGAGCTGAAAGGAGCAGACAGGGACAGTAGTCTGGCTGGGTGGAGGGGCTGAAAGGAGCAGACAGGGACAGTAGTCTGGCCGGGTGGAGGAGCTGAAAGGAGCAGACAGGGACAGTAGTCTGGCTGGGTGGAGGAGCTGAAAGGAGCAGACAGGGACAGTAGTCTGGCTGGGTGGGTGGAGGAGCTGAAAGGAGCAGACAGGGACAGTTGTCTGGCTGGGTGGAGGAGCTGAAAGGAGCAGACAGGGACAGTAGTCTGGCTGGGTGGAGGAGCTGAAAGGAGCAGACAGGGACAGTAGTCTGGCTGGGTGGAGGAGCTGAAAGGAGCAGACAGGGACAGTAGTCTGGCTGGGTGGAGGAGCTGAAAGGAGCAGACAGGGACAGTAGTCTGGCTGGGTGGAGGAGCTGAAAGGAGCAGATAGGGACAGTAGTCTGGCTGGGTGGAGGAGCTGAAAGGAGCAGATAGGGACAGTAGTCTGGCTGGGTGGAGGAGCTGAAAGGAGCAGACAGGGACAGTAGTCTGGCTGGGTGGAGGAGCTGAAAGGAGCAGACAGGGACAGTAGTCTGGCTGGGGTGGAGGAGCTGAAAGGAGCAGACAGGGACAGTAGTCTGGCTGGGTGGAGGAGCTGAAAGGAGCAGACAGGGACAGTAGTCTGGCTGGGTGGAGGAGCTGAAAGGAGCAGACAGGGACAGTAGTCTGGCTGGGTGGAGGAGCTGAAAGGAGCAGACAGGGACAGTAGTCTGGCTGGGTGGAGGAGCTGAAAGGAGCAGACAGGGACAGTAGTCTGGCTGGGTGGAGGAGCTGAAAGGAGCAGACAGGGACAGTAGTCTGGCTGGGTGGAGGGGCTGAAAGGAGCAGACAGGGACAGTAGTCTGGCTGGGTGGGTGGAGGAGCTGAAAGGAGCAGACAGGGACAGTAGTCTGGCTGGGTGGAGGAGCTGAAAGGAGCAGACAGGGACAGTAGTCTGGCTGGGTGGAGGAGCTGAAAGGAGCAGACAGGGACAGTAGTCTGGCTGGGTGGAGGAGCTGAAAGGAGCAGACAGGGACAGTAGTCTGGCTGGGCGGAGGAGCTGAGCTGAAGGAGCAGACAGGGACAGTAGTCTGGCTGGGTGGGTGGAGGAGCTGAAAGGAGCAGACAGGGACAGTAGTCTGGCTGGGTGGAGGAGCTGAAAGGAGCAGACAGGGACAGTAGTCTGGCTGGGTGGAGGGGCTGAAAGGAGCAGACAGGGACAGTAGTCTGGCTGGGTGGAGGAGCTGAAAGGAGCAGACAGGGACAGTAGTCTGGCTGGGTGGAGGAGCTGAAAGGAGCAGACAGGGACAGTAGTCTGGCTGGGTGGAGGAGCTGAAAGGAGCAGACAGGGACAGTAGTCTGGCTGGGTGGAGGAGCTGAAAGGAGCAGACAGGGACAGTAGTCTGGCTGGGTGGGTGGAGGAGCTGAAAGGAGCAGACAGGGACAGTAGTCTGGCTGGGTGGAGGAGCTGAAAGGAGCAGACAGGGACAGTAGTCTGGCTGGGTGGAGGAGCTGAAAGGAGCAGACAGGGACAGTAGTCTGGCTGGGTGGAGGAGCTGAAAGGAGCAGACAGGGACAGTAGTCTGGCTGGGTGGAGGAGCTGAAAGGAGCAGACAGGGACAGTAGTCTGGCTGGGTGGAGGAGCTGAAAGGAGCAGACAGGGACAGTAGTCTGGCTGGGTGGAGGGGCTGAAAGGAGCAGACAGGGACAGTAGTCTGGCTGGGTGGAGGAGCTGAAAGGAGCAGACAGGGACAGTAGTCTGGCTGGGTGGAGGGGCTGAAAGGAGCAGACAGGGACAGTAGTCTGGCTGGGTGGAGGAGCTGAAAGGAGCAGACAGGGACAGTAGTCTGGCTGGGTGGAGGGGCTGAAAGGAGCAGACAGGGACAGTAGTCTGGCTGGGTGGAGGAGCTGAAAGGAGCAGACAGGGACAGTAGTCTGGCTGGGTGGAGGGGCTGAAAGGAGCAGACAGGGACAGTTGTCTGGCTGGGTGGAGGAGCTGAAAGGAGCAGACAGGGACAGTAGTCTGGCTGGGTGGAGGAGCTGAAAGGAGCAGACAGGGACAGTAGTCTGGCTGGGTGGAGGAGCTGAAAGGAGCAGACAGGGACAGTAGTCTGGCTGGGTGGAGGAGCTGAAAGGAGCAGACAGGGACAGTAGTCTGGCTGGGTGGAGGAGCTGAAAGGAGCAGATAGGGACAGTAGTCTGGCTGGGTGGAGGAGCTGAAAGGAGCAGATAGGGACAGTAGTCTGGCTGGGTGGAGGAGCTGAAAGGAGCAGACAGGGACAGTAGTCTGGCTGGGTGGAGGAGCTGAAAGGAGCAGACAGGGACAGTAGTCTGGCTGGGTGGAGGAGCTGAAAGGAGCTAGTCTGGCTGGGTGGAGGAGCTGAAAGGAGCAGACAGGGACAGTAGTCTGGCTGGGTGGAGGAGCTGAAAGGAGCAGACAGGGACAGTAGTCTGGCTGGGTGGAGGAGCTGAAAGGAGCAGACAGGGACAGTAGTCTGGCTGGGTGGAGGAGCTGAAAGGAGCAGACAGGGACAGTAGTCTGGCTGGGTGGAGGAGCTGAAAGGAGCAGACAGGGACAGTAGTCTGGCTGGGTGGAGGAGCTGAAAGGAGCAGACAGGGACAGTAGTCTGGCTGGGTGGAGGGGCTGAAAGGAGCAACCTTCATGTCGGGTATTTGAACATCTCCTATTTGGTGAGAGCTCGTTTCTCTGTCAGGTAAACACTAACAGACTTTGACTTTTTGAGCTTCAGGTTGTCTAATGGACGGGACAAACTGTCCATACCAATCAGTTTCTAGGCCTGGGAATAAGAAATATGGACTCACTAAGCTACACTTCTTTAGGGGTACTTGAACAGATCTACCGCAGTACAGGGAGAGGAGAGGAAAGGAGAGAGGAGGAGAGACGAGGGGAGGGGAGGGGAGGTGAGAGGAGAGAGGAGAGGAGGGGAGGAGAGAAGAGGGAGAGGAGAGAGGAGGGGAGAGGAGTAGAGAGGAGGGTGGAGAGGAGAGAGAGGAGGGGAGGAGAGAGGAGAGGAGGGGAGAGGAGGGGAGGGGAGGAGAGAGGAGGGGGAGGGGGAGGGAGAGAGGAGGGAGAGGAGGAGAGAGGAGGGTGGAGAGGAGAGAGAGAGGAGGGTGGAGAGGAGAGGAGAGAGAGAGGAGGGGAGGAGAGAGGAGAGGAGGGGAGAGGAGGGGAGGTGAGAGGAGGGGAGGGGAGAGGAGAGGAGGGGAGATGTGAGGAGAGGAGAGAGAGGGAAGGGGAAAGGAGGGGAGAGGAGAAAAGGGGAGGGGAGGGTGCTTACCTCGCATGGTTTCTGAGACAGGTCTCTTCTGGTCTCCCACAGTTCCTTGCATGGCTGTAGGCACTGCAAACAAGCACATAAACAAACAAACAGAGTATGGCAGGGAGCACAGCAACACAGCAACACAGCAACACAGCAGACAGACCGACAGAAAGGACACGGGAAACCAGTCAGCCAGTTAGTCAGTAAACAGACTAGTGCATGACTTAGGGAACAAGGCTGGTGACACGCCACACACACTCCACACGCTGCCACATCCACAGAGCAGCAGACACACACTCCACACGCTGCCACATCCACAGAGCAGCAGACACACACTCCACACGCTGCCACATCCACAGAGCAGCAGACATGTAGGAAAGCATGTGTGTATGTGTGTGTGTGTGTATTCGTGTGTGTGTGTGTGTGTGTGTATTCAGGCGTGTGTGCTTGGGTATGTGTGTGTATGAGTGTGTGTATGAGTGTGTGTGTGTGTGTGTGTGTCTGTGTGTGTGTGTATTCGGGCGTGTGTGCTCGGGTGTGTGTGTAGTGTATGTTTGCACATGTGAGAACAGACTGTTATACAGCCAGGTCACCTGTGATACAAGTCATTATTCAACGTCCATCCATGTCTGAGGACGTCGGGAGATGATGTGGAAACCAGCCACTAGGGGGCAACAGTGAGCTCTGTTACCTTTAAGTAGGTTTCTATTCTGCTAGTGTGTTGTGGACGGGGATTGTGGACGGGCGTAAGCATCTGCCCTCTGATTCTAAAGTTTGATGTTTGCCAACAACTAAAAAATTGGACGTTTGACAAACATGGACGAACATATAATTCTGCCGTGATACAGTGAGAGCTAGTTGATTGTTCATGTGACCACCTAGCCGGCGGCACAGCAGGCCTCTGTCCTGCAAGCTCACAAATGTGGATGGGAACCTGTAAACATGTCAGCTGCTGCCAGTGCAGATGACATCACATGGTTATAGGCTATAGGTTCTTATCCAGTCCTGTAACACGCCTTATAGAGGCCATGGCTGTGAATCCCTTCACCCCAAGCAACTGAGCTACTGAGTTACTGAACAACTGAGTTACTGAACTACTGAGTTACTGAGTTACTGAACAACTGAGTTACTGAACTACTGAGTTACTGAACTACTGAACTACTGAGTTACTGAACTACTGAACTACTGAGTTACTGAACAACTGAGTTACTGAGCTACTGAGTTACTGAGCTACTGAGTTACTGAACTACTGAGTTACTGAGCTACTGAACTACTGAACTACTGAACTACTGAGTTACTGAACTACTGAGCTACTGAACTACTGAGTTACTGAACTACTGAGCTACTGAACTACTGAACTACTGAGCTACTGAGCTACTGAACTACTGAGTTACTGAGCTACTGAACTACTGAGTTACTGAACTACTGAGTTACTGAACTACTGAGCTACTGAGTTACTGAACTACTGAGCTACTGAACTACTGAGTTACTGAGCTACTGAACTACTGAGTTACTGAACTACTGAGCTACTGAGCTACTGAACTACTGAGTTACTGAACAACTGAGCTACTGAGCTACTGAGCTACTGAACTACTGAACTACTGAGTTACTGAGTTACTGAGTTACTGAATTACTGAGCTACTGAGTTACTGAGCTACTGAACTACTGAACTACTGAACTACTGAGCTACTGAACTACTGAGCTACTGAGTTACTGAACTACTGAACTACTGAGTTACTGAACTACTGAGTTACTGAACTACTGAGCTACTGAACTACTGAGCTACTGAGTTACTGAACTACTGAGTTACTGAACTACTGAGCTACTGAACTACTGAGTTACTGAACTACTGAGTTACTGAACTACTGAGTTACTGAACTACTGAACTACTGAGCTACTGAGTTACTGAACTACTGAGTTACTGAGTTACTGAACTACTGAATTACTGAGCTACTGTGTTACTGAGCTACTGTGTTACTGAGTTACTGAACTACTGAGTTACTGAGTTACTGAATTACTGAGCTACTGAGTTACTGAACTACTGAGTTACTGAGTTACTGAGCTACTGAACTACTGAGTTACTGAACTACTGAGTTACTGAACTACTGAGCTACTGAACTACTGAGTTACTGAACTGCTGAGTTACTGAGTTACTGAACTACTGAGCTACTGAACTACTGAATTACTGAGTTACTGAGTTACTGAACTACTGAGCTACTGAACTACTGAGTTACTGAGTTACTGAATTACTGAGTTACTGAGTTACTGAACTACTGAGCTACTGAACTACTGAGTTACTGACCTACTGAACTACTGAGTTACTGAGCTACTGAACTACTGGGTTACTGAACTACTGGGTTACTGAACTACTGAACTACTGACCTACTGAACTACTGAACTACTGAGTTACTGACCTACTGAACTACTGAGTTACTGAGCTACTGATCTACTGGGTTACTGAACTACTGGGTTACTGAACTACTGAACTACTGACCTACTGAGCTACTGAACTACTGAGCTACTGAACTACTGAGTTACTGAGCTACTGAACTACTGGGTTACTGAGCTACTGAACTACTGGGTTACTGAACTACTGGGTTACTGAACTACTGAGTTACTGAACTACTGAGTTACTGAACAACTGAACTACTGACCTACTAACTTACTGAGCTAGTGAACTACTGACTACTGAACTACTGACCTACTGAACTGTGTCTTAGAAGTAATTTTCACATATAAACTTTATGTCCTAACTCAGAATCAGAATGTGCTTCCCAATAACAACATGTGGTAGTATTCTGTTATTCTTATTGATGTTCTGCATTCATCAGAGTGCCATCAGGTAGCCTGATTTCAGTTGTTTCCATGGAAACAGGATTATTAGGGGAATCGTTCTTCTTGCATTATTGTGTGCATGTAACCGTACTCATTGACAAATCCAGCCCGAAACGGGAGGTTTCAAATACTTAGTAGTCGCCAAAGTTCCTGAGCATGTCTTTAATGAATTTACCTGCACAGAAGCAGAGGAAATAAAGAGGCATGTGTAATATCCATAAAGAGACTCAGAACAAGGACATAAGGAATCCTAGGTTTTTCTCATCGTACAAAGAGTGTTCTGTGTGTGTGTGTGTGTGCGTGTGTGCATGTGCGAGTCCCCCCCCCCGTGGCCTGCCCTCGTCGTAGTCGGTCGGTGTGGTTCTTTAAAACAGACGGCAGAATATTGAGCCATCTGTTGTGTATCATCTGACGGATCGCTCAGGCATCTGCCACCATCCATTCCCCTTCTTCCCCCTTCTCTTCTCCAGGACAGACAGCTCTTACTTGGCTGAACCCTCCACAGCCAGGTCTGCCATACTGACAGGCATCTGATTCTCAGAAAGAGGGAGGAGAGAGAAGGGAAAGAGAGCAAGAACAGAGAGAGAGAGAGAAAGAGAGAGGGGAAGAGAGAGCAAGAACAGAGAGAGAGGGAGAAAGGGAGAAAGGGGAAGAGAGAGCAAGAACAGGGAGAAGGGAAGAGAGAGCAATAACCAAGAGAGAGAGTGAAAGAGAGAGGGGAAGAGAGAGAGAGAGAGAAAGAGAGAGGGGGAGAGAGAGAGAGAGAGAGAGGAAGAGAGAGAGAGAAAGAAAGGGGAAGAGAGAGAGAGAGAAAGAGAGAGGAAGAGAGAGCAAGAACCAAGAGAGAGAGAGAGAGAGAGAGAGAGAGAGAGAGGGAAAGAGAGAGCAGGATCAGAGAGAAGGGAAGAGACAGCAGGAACCAAAAGAGAGCGAGAGAATGTCAAAAAGAGATTTAAAAAAATGGAGAGGGCAGGTCTGATCTGGTTCTCGTCCCAATAGAAAGCTGTTCTGTACTGGTGTAATATGCTTAATTTCTGTCTTATTTTACATGGTGTACATGGTTACAACAACACAGATGTGACTGGGCAGCTCCGTGATCAAAACTGAGGGATCTGTCCCCCTTAGTGAATTGAGCAGTGCCAGAATACAAAGACACTTGAGCAGTGGAGGCTGCTGAGGGAGAACGGCACATAGTAACGGCTGGAATGGAGTCAACGGAATGGAGTCAGCCACATGGAAACCATATGCTTGGTACCATTCCATTGATTCCATTCCAGACATTATTATGAGCTGTCCTCCCCTCAGCAGACTCCACTGAGCTATATTGGCCCCTTTGCATGTGATGTCCTGCAGTGCTTGTTGTCTACTGTTAACTTTTAATTTTTTTTTAACCTTTATTTAAGAAGGCAAGTCAGTTAAGAACACATTCTTATTTTCAATGACGGCCTGGGAACAGTGGGTTAACTGCCTGTTCAGGGGCAGAACGACAGATTTGTACCTTGTCAGCTCGGGGGTTTGAACTCGCAACCTTCCGGTTACTAGTCCAACGCTCTAACCACTAGGCTACACTGCCTAACACAAGTAGTGAATTAAAGTCTGGAGTTATGAACAAAACAGTGTCAACAGTGACTGGCAATATTTCCCCAATCTGTGACATTAACATTACAGTATCAATTAACATTACAGTATCAATTAACATTACAGTATCAATTAAAATTGCAGTATTGTCACGCCCTGGTGGAAATATATTATGTTTATTCTTCATTTATTGGGTCAGGCCAGGGTGTAACATGGGTTATTGTGGTGTGTTTTTGTCTTGGGGTTTTGTGGGGTGTATAGCGTAGTCTATGGCTGCCTGAGGCGGTTCAGGTGATTATCGTTGTCTCTGATTGGGAACCATATTTAGGCAGCCATATTCTTTGAGTGTTTGGTGGGTGATTGTTCCTGTGTTTATATTCACCAGACAGGCTGTATAGTTTTTTCACGTTTCCGTCTGTTATTTTTGTACATTTCGGTATTTTCATGTCAAGTCATTTTCCATCATTAAACATGAGTAACCACCACGCTGCATTTTGGTCCGCTCCTCCTTCAACAGAAGAACGTCGTTACAAGTATCAATTAGCATTGCAGTATCAATTAACATTGCAGTATCAATTAACATTACAGTATCAATTAACATTACAGTATCAATTAACAGTATAGTATCAATTAGCATTGCAGTATCAATTAGCCTTGCGGTATCAATTAACATTACAGTATCAATTAACATTACAGTATCAATTAACATTGCAGTATCAATTAACATTACCGTATCAATTAACATTACCGTATAAATTAACATTACAGTATCAATTAACAGTACAGTATCAATTAACATTACCGTATAAATTAACATTACAGTATCAATTAACAGTACAGTATCAATTAGCATTACAGTATCAATTAACATTGTAGTATCAATTAACATTACAGTATCAATTAACATTACAGTATCAATTAGCACCAGTGGGGGAATGTAGTTATTTCCCCGCTGCTAATAACACTGTTATGGGTCAGCGATGAGCGTTAGGAGGTCAAAGGTCACAGAGCTGTCATAGTGGGTGTCCTTTTCAGTTGGTTCCTTGGCATTTTTAGATTTAGAATGGACGAAGGGAACATTTCCATCCCAAGCTATATGGTAGAAAAGACGCTAGGGTATCGCAGCCAGCCCGCAGCCTCACCAAATCTTTCAAAACTGCTTCAACACTACACTCTCAAAAGTCAAATCCAAACCACAAAACTCAATCTCAAGTGTGATCGGAACATCCTAAGTAAGTTCTGACGTGTACTATAAGCACGGGTCAACCGCAGTGTGTACACCTGCGTGCATTTACTTATACTTAGATAATATACAATAACGGTTTCCTTATGGAGAATACCGCATGCAGTTCGGGCATAGCACACATCCCACCCAATGCGGATCAAGCATTCGTGTGCCAGTCATTCAGCGCACTGATTTTTAGGGACTACCAGCTGTAGATGTTTGACTGCCAACATTTGTCACAAGATTCTACAAGTAAAATCGGTGCGCACTCGGTGTGATAATTACCTTCGGAGGTGCTAAGTACTCTCAGTCTCCAAACGCTATTGGTGTGTCTGAGCTCTTACACTTAGATAATAAACAGACTATAGATACCAGAGATATTCTGGCCTTCTGCCTTCTCTCTCTGGTCTCTCTCTCTCCCTGGTCTTTCCCTCTCTCTGGTCTTTCCCGCTCTCTGGTCTCTCCCTCTCTTTGGTCTCCCCCTCTCTCTTGTCTCTCCCGCTCTCTGGTCTCTCCCTCT
>NC_088235.1:109462892-109475392 GCF_036934945.1 Oncorhynchus masou masou
TGGAGCCAGTCAGGCCAGTGGTCCTAATATAATGATTAATGCTGAAGGTCTGTTGGAGCCAGTCAGGCCAGTGGTCCTAATATAATGATTCATGCTGAAGGTCTGTTGGAGCCAGTCAGGCCAGTGGTCCTAATATAATGATTAATGCTGAAGGTCTGTTGGAGCCAGTCAGGCCAGTGGTCCTAATATAATGAGTCATGCTGAAGGTCTGTTGGAGCCAGTCAGGCCAGTGGTCCTAATATAATGATTAATGCTGAAGGTCTGTTGGAGCCAGTCAGGCCAGTGGTCCTAATATAATGGTTAATGCTGAAGGTATGTTAGAGCCAGTCAGGCCAGTGGTCCTAATATAATGATTAATGCTGAAGGTCTGTTAGAGCCAGTCAGGCCAGTGGTCCTAATATAATGATTAATGCTGAAGGTCTGTTAGAGCCAGTCAAGCCAGTGGTCCTAATAGAATGATTAATTCAGGCTACACCTTTCTTCCTTCCTGTTTTGCCTCGTGTGTTCCAGGCCTTTCCTCCGTTGGGCTGGCTGGCCCACGGCTAGGCCCTGGGCAGAGCGCTCCAGCTCATTGAAACTGAGGGTGTACGATATACACAAAATTAATGCAAAGAGAGTATTTCATTTGGCCATCTGTGCATCGTCAACATAGAATGGGGGTAAGGCTAGGGGTAATTCAGGGCGACTAGGCTGGGGATAAGGCTAGGTGTAACTCAGGGCGACTAGGCTGGGGCTAAGGCTAGGGGTAACTCAGGGCTGGGGGTAAGGCTAGGTGTAACTCAGGGCGACTAGGCTGGGGCTAAGGCTAGGGGTAACTCAGGGCGACTGGGCTGGGGCTAAGGCTAGGGGTAACTCAGGGCGACTAGACTGGGGCTAAGGCTAGGGGTAACTCAGGGTGACTGGGCTGGGGCTAAGGCTAGGGGTAACTCAGGGCAACTAGACTAGGGATAAGGCTAGGGGTAACTCAGGGCGACTAGGCTGGGGATAAGGCTAGGGGTAACTCAGGGCGACTAGGCTGGGGCTAAGGCTAGGGGTAACTCAGGGCTGGGGGTAAGGCTAGGTGTAACTCAGGGCGACTAGGCTGGGGCTAAGGCTAGGTGTAACTCAGGGCGACTAGGCTGGGGCTAAGGCTAGGGGTAACTCAGGGCGACTAGGCTGGGGCTAAGGCTAGGTGTAACTCAGGGCGACTGGGCTGGGGCTAAGGCTAGGTGTAACTCAGGGCAACAGGGCTGGGGCTAAGGCTAGGGGTAACTCAGGGCGACAGGGCTGGGGCTAAGGCTAGGGGTAATTCAGGGCGACAGGGCTGGGGCTAAGGCTAGAGGTAATTCAGGGCGACAGGGCTGGGGCTAAGGCTAGGGGTAACTCAGGGCAACAGGGCTGGGGCTAAGGCTAGGAGTAACTCAGGGCAACAGGGCTGGGGCTAAGGCTAGGGGTAACTCAGGGCGACAGGGCTGGGGCTAAGGCTAGAGGTAACTCAGGGCGACTAGGCTGGGGCTAAGGGGTAACTCAGGGCGACTAGGCTGGGGCTAAGGGGTAACTCAGGGCGACAGGGCTGGGGCTAAGGCTAGGAGTAACTCAGGGCAACAGGGCTGGGGCTAAGGCTAGGGGTAACTCAGGGCAACAGGGCTGGGGCTAAGGCTAGGAGTAACTCAGGGCAACAGGGCTGGGGCTAAGGCTAGGGGTAACTCAGGGCGACAGGGCTGGGGCTAAGGCTAGGGGTAACTCAGGGCGACTAGGCTGGGGCTAAGGCTAGGAGTAACTCAGGGCAACAGGGCTGGGGCTAAGGCTAGGGGTAACTCAGGGCGACAGGGCTGGGGCTAAGGCTAGGGGTAACTCAGGGCAACTAGGCTGGGGCTAAGGCTAAGGGGTACTCAGGGCGACTAGACTGGGGCTAAGGCTAGGGGTAACTCAGGGCGACAGGGCTGGGGCTAAGGCTAAGGGGTACTCAGGGCGACTAGACTGGGGCTAAGGCTAGGGGTAACTCAGGGCAACAGGGCTGGGGCTAAGGCTAGGGGTAACTCAGGGCGACAGGGCTGGGGCTAAGGCTAGGGGTAACTCAGGGCAACTAGGCTGGGGCTAAGGCTAGGGGTAACTCAGGGCGACTAGGCTGGGGCTAAGGTTAGGGGGTAACTCAGGGCAACAGGGCTGGGGCTAAGGCTAGGGGTAACTCAGGGCGACAGGGCTGGGGCTAAGGCTAGGGGTAATTCAGGGCGACAGGGCTGGGGCTAAGGCTAGGGGTAATTCAGGGCGACAGGGCTGGGGCTAAGGCTAGGGGTAATTCAGGGCGACAGGGCTGGGGCTAAGGCTAGGGGTAACTCAGGGCGACTAGGCTGGGGCTAAGGTTAGGGGGTAACTCAGGGCAACAGGGCTGGGGCTAAGGCTAGGGGTAACTCAGGGCGACAGGGCTGGGGCTAAGGCTAGGGGTAATTCAGGGCGACAGGGCTGGGGCTAAGGCTAGGGGTAATTCAGGGCGACAGGGCTGGGGCTAAGGCTAGGGGTAATTCAGGGCGACTAGGCTGGGGCTAAGGCTAGGGGTAACTCAGGTCGACAGGGCTGGGGCTAAGGCTAGGGGTAACTCAGGGCGACTAGGCTGGGCTAAGGGGTAACTCAGGGCGACTAGGCTGGGGCTAAGGGGTAACTCAGGGCGACTAGGCTGGGGCTAAGGCTAGGGGTAACTCAGGGTGACTGGACTGGGGCTAAGGCTAGGTGTAACTTAGGGCAACTAGGCTGGGCTAAGGCTAGGTGTAACTCAGGGCGACAGGGCTGGGGTTAGGGCTGGGGGTAAAGCAGGGCGACAGGGCTGGGGCTAAGGCTAGGGGGTAACTCAGGGCGACAGGGCTGGGGCTAAGGCTAGAGGTAACTCAGGTCGACTAAGCTGGGGCTAAGGTTAGGGGGTAACTCAGGGCAACAGGGCTGGGGCTAAGGCTAGGGGTAACTCAGGGCGACAGGGCTGGGGCTAAGGCTAGGGGTAACTCATGGCGACAGGGCTGGGGCTGGGGCTAAGGGGTAACTCAGGGCAACAGGGCTGGGGCTAAGGCTAGGGGTAACTCAGGGTGACTGGACTGGGGCTAAGGCTAGGGGGTAACTCAAGGCGATAGGGCTGGGGGTAAGGCTAGGGGTAACTCAGGGCAACTAGGCTGGGGCTAAGGCTAGGTGTAACTCAGGGCGACTAGGCTGGGGCTAAGGCTAGGGGTAACTCAGGGTGACAGGGCTGGGGCTAAGGCTAGGGGTAACTCAGGGTGACTGGACTGGGGCTAAGGCTAGGGGGTAACTCAAGGCGATAGGGCTGGGGGTAAGGCTAGGGGTAACTCAGGGCAACTAGGCTGGGGCTAAGGCTAGGTGTAACTCAGGGCGACTAGGCTGGGGCTAAGGCTAGGGGTAACTCAGGGTGACAGGGCTGGGGCTAAGGTTAGGGGGTAACTCAGGACGACAGGGCTGGGTCTAAGGGGTAACTCAGGGCGACAGGGCTGGGTCTAAGGGGTAACTCAGGGCGACTGGGCTGGGGCTAAGGCTAGGGGTAACTCAGGGTGACTGGACTGGGGCTAAGGCTAGGGGTAACTCAGGGCGACTAGGCTGGGGGTAACTCAGGGCGACAGGATTGGGGGTAAGCCTAGGGGTAACTCAGGGCGACAGGGCTGGGGGTAACTCAGGGCGACAGGGCTGGGGGTAACTCAGGGCGACAGGATTGGGGGTAACTCAGGATGACAGGGCTGGGGGTAACTCAGGGCGACAGGGCTGGGGGTAAAGGCTGGGGCTATCTCAGGGCGATAGCGCTGGTGGTAAATCAGGGCGACAGGGCTGGGGATAACCTCTAGATCAACACAGTGACGTGTTCCTGGGGGAATGTTGCCATACCAAGGGGAGTGTCTGTCCAGACGACAGACACTCTATACTCCTGTGTCCCTGGATGTAATGTTACACACACACAGACACAAACCGTAGCGCTGTAACCAGAGCCGCAGGTCACTGTGACTGATGGGTTAGAAATATGGCCGGGCTTCGCCGAGGGAACTCCCAGAGGCCTCGTCACCGTGCCGCCCGGCACTCCACGCTCACATCTGGGAATCCACCGCCAAGGCCCAGCTCTTTGATCTCTTCCCTGCTTTACTCTCTTCATCTCTCTCTCTCCCTCCCTCTCTCTCTCTCTCCATCCCTCTCTCTCTCCATCCCTCTCTCTCTCCCTCTCTCTCTCCCTCCCTCCCTCTCTTTCTCTCCCTCCCTCTCTTGCTCTCTCCCTCCCTCTCTCTCTTTCTCTCCCTCCCTCTCTCTCTTTCTCTCCCTCCCTCTCTCTCTTTCTCTCTCTCTCCCTCTCTCTCTCTCTCCATCCCTCTCTCTCTCTCCCTCTCTCTCTCCCTCTCTCTCTCTCCCTCTCTCTCTCTCTCCCTCTCTCTCTCCCTCCCTCTCTCCCTCCCTCTCTCTCTCCCTCCCTCCCTCTCTTTCTCTCCCTCCCTCTCTCGCTCTGTCCATCCTTCCCTCCCTCCACAAGCCCAGGCCCAGCCACACTAACCCCACTACCCGCCACTCATAACACTCCTCAGAGACACAGGAATCCCAGTACTGTGCCAGCCTATAAATTACAGTAAGGGATACAATAGGATGCCCTCACCTCAACACTTGAAGGCCAAGCCAGGTGTGATTCCCATTCAGATGGATAGAGGGGGAGGCAAGAAACACAAGACCTCTTTAGAATGGAAACCTAAGGCTGTAGATCATTCTCTGGGGTGGATCATGATGATGTGGCATGGGATTTGAGTAGGGAGCGGTGTGCCGTGGAGATAGGTGGCAGATCTGAATTATGGCTTGGGCCAAGGGTAGTGCACTATGTAGGGCAGGGTTCCTCAATAGGTGGCCCAAATTCGGCCAGCGGGTGATTATCATTATTTTTGGGGGGACACTATTACTGTCTGGAGGAAATATTACTGTCTGGAAGAACTAGTACTGTCTGGAGGAACTAGTACTGTCTGGAGGAACTAGTACCGTCTGGAGGAACTAGTACTGTCTGGTGGAACTAGTACTGTCTGGAGGAACTAGTACTGTCTGGAGGAACTAGTACTGTCTGGAGGAACTAGTACTGTCTGGAAGAACTAGTACTGTCTGGAGGAACTAGTACTGTCTGGAGGAACTAGTACTGTCTGGAGGAACTAGTACTGTCTGGAGGAACTAGTACTGTCTGGAGGAACTAGTACTGTCTGGAGGAACTAGTACTGTCTGGAGGAACTAGTACTGTCTGGAAGAACTAGTACTGTCTGGAGGAACTAGTACTGTCTGGAGGAACTAGTACTGTCTGGAGGAACTAGTACTGTCTGGAAGAACTAGTACTGTCTGGAGGAACTAGTACTGTCTAGAGGAACTAGTACTGTCTGGAGGAACTAGAACTGTCTGGAGGAACTAGTACTGTCTGGAGGAACTAGAACTGTTCTAGTTACTGTCGGTGGGCTGTACTGTCTGGAGGAACTAGTACTGTCTGGAGGAACTAGTACTGTTCTAGTTACTGTCTGTGGGCTGTACTTGTACTCTTACGAAGTAACTTCCTTTTTACTCCATTACATTTCACCAAATCCCTTCAGTTACATAGATGTGTATTATTACATATTATGTTGCAGGGCTGACAAAGGGCTGCCCGCGGTGAGGTTTTGGAAACCCTCCAGGCCAGTCAATCATCCCTGTCCGTGGCCCGCTTGGGCAAGGTGGGGGAAAAAAACATGGCAATAACTCTATTTTCAATATAGGTTTATATAATTGATGAAAAAAACAGATGACTTCCTGAAGCTGTTAGTTTGTTATGTTGATTATTTCTCACATACACATACGTAGCCTGAGCGGAATAGGCGGTCATCTGTCGGGCAGCAGGAGCCCGAAACTCTGAACGGGAGGTTCGTGGAGCAGCTCACAAAAGAATGACAGGGGTAGGGTAGATAGGGAAGATATTTAAACTTATGATAACTACCAGTAAAATGCTATGGCAACAATGGGTACGTAAACCAGGTATGTAAAAACATTTTGTCTGAAGTCTTGGTTAAATTCAGTCATCATGTGCTGTTTGAATGACATTTTCGAATGCTTTACCCAAAAAACTTCCAAATTAAATGTTGACTGCAAAGTAGACTCACAGTGGCTTGCGAAAGTATTCACCCCCCTTGGCATTTTTCCTCTTTTGTTGCAATACAACCTGAAATTAAAATGTAGTTATTGGGGGTTTGTATCATTTGATTTACACAACATGGAAACCCAAATTGGTCTACACGGACAAGTTCTGGCTTGGTTTAGATCTTATCTGTCGGAAAGATATCAGTTTGTCTCTGTGGATGGTTTGTCCTCTGACAACCATCCTATGTTTGAAACATAGGCTTCCATGGAGGACAATTTTGGGGCTTCACCATGTTTTATTGAAATGTACAGCTGTGTGTCATCCGCATAGCATTGAAAGGTAACATTATGTTTCTGAACGACATCATCAAGAGGTAAAATATATAGTGAAAACAATAGTGGTCCTAAAACGGAGCCTTGAGGAACACCGACATTTACAGTTGATTTGAACCCATCCAACTTGAAGGAGCTGGAGCAAAAACAGAGATGCATGTTCTAGGTCCCAAAAACAAAGAGATATTCTGTTGAATCTGACAGTTAATCTTGATGGTTCTATAGTCGTCTCAAATAAAACTGTGAAGGACCTCGGCGTTACTCTGGACCCTGATCTCTCTTTTGACGAACATATCAAGACTGTTTCAAGGACAGCTTTTTTCCATCTACTTAACATTGTAAAAATCAGACATTTTCTGTCCAAAAATGATGCAGAAAAATTAATCCATTCTTTTGTTACTTCTAGGTTAGACTACTGCAATGCTCTACATTCCGGCTACCCAGATAAAGCACTAAATATACTTCAGTTAGTGCTAAACACGCAGACTCGGTCTCAACCTTTAAGTCTTTACTGAAGACTCATCTCTTCAGTGGGTCATATGATTGAGTGTAGTCTGGCCCAGGAGTGTGAAGGTGAACGGAAAGGCTCTGGAGCAACGAACCGCCCTTGATGTCTCTGCCTGGCAGGTTCCCGTCTTTCCACTGGGATTCTCTGCCTCTAACCCTATTACAGGGGCTGAGTCACTGGCTTACTAGGGTTCTTTCATACCGTCCCTAGGAGGGGTGTATCACTTGAGTGGGTTGAGTCACTGACGTGATCTTCCTGTCCGGGTTGGCACCCCCCTTGGGTTGTGCCGTGGAGGAGATCTTCGTGGGCTATACGCTGACTTGTCTCAGGATGGTAAGTTGGTGGTTGGAGATATCCCTCAAGGGCTGTGCTTTGGCAAAGTGGGGTTATATCCTGCTTGTTTGGCCCTGTCCGGGGATATCGTCGGACGGGGCCACAGTGTCTCCTGACCCCTCCTGTCTCAGCCTCCAATATTTATGCTGTAGTAGTTTATGTTTCGGTGAGCTAGGGTCAGTCTGTTATATCTGGAGTATTTCTCCTGTCTTATCCGATGTCCTTTGTGAATTTAAGTAGGCTTTCTTTCTTTCTTTCTCTCTCTCTCTCTCGGAGGACCTGAGCCCTAGGACCATGCCTCAGGAATACCTGGCCTGATGACTCCTTCCTGTCCCCAGTACACCTGGTCATGCTGCTGCTCCAGTTTCAACTGTTCTGCCTGCGACTATGGAACCCTGACACTGTTCACTACCTGACCCAGACCAGCTGTTTTCAACTCTCTAGAGACAGCAGGAGCGGTAGAGATACTCTGAATCATCGGCTATGAAAAGCCAACTGACATTTACTCCTGAGGTGCTGACCTGTTGCACCCTGTGACAACCACTGTGATTATTATTATTTGACCCTGCTGGTCATCTATGAACATTTGAACATCTTGGCCATGTTCTGTTATAATCTCCACCCGGCACAGCCAGAAGAGGACTGGCCACCCCTCATAGCCTGGTTCCTCTCTAGGTTTCTTCCTAGGTTCTGGCCTATCTAGGGAGTTTTTCCTAGCCACCGTGCATCTGCATTGCTTGCTGTTTGGTGTTTTAGGCTGGGTTTCTGTACAGCACTTTGTGACATCAGCTGATGTAAGAAGGGATTTATACATACATGTGATTGATTGATGCCTGCCACTTTGAAGATGCACATCTAGCCACTGGGATTTTTGCTCATTCTTCAAGGCAAAACTGCTCCAGCTCCTTCAAGTTGGATGGGTTCCTCTGGTGTACAGCAATCTTTAAGTCATACCATAGATTCTCAATTGGATTGAGGTCTGGGTTTTGACTAGGCCATTCCAAGACATTTATATGTTTCCCCTTAAACCACTTGAGTGTTGCTTTAGCAGTATGCTTAGGGTCATTGTCCTGCTGGAAGGTGAACCTCCGTCCCAGTCTCAAATCTCTGGAAGACTGAAACAGGTTTCACTCAATAATTTTCCTGTATTTAGCGCCATCCATCACTCCTTCAATTCTGACCAGTTTCAAAGTCCCTGCCGATGAAAAACATGGATGGTATTCAGGGATGGTGTTCTCGGGGTGATGAGAGGTGTTGGATTTGCGCCAGACATAGCGTTTTCCTTGATTGCCAAAAAGCTAAATCTGCCCAGAGTACCTTCTTTCATATGTTTGGAGAGTCTCCCACATGCCTTTTGGGGAACACCAAACATGTTTGCTTATTTTCTTCTGTGCAATGGCTTTTTCTGGCAACTCTTCCGTAAAGCCCAGCTCTGTGGAGTGTACGGCTTAAAGTGGTCCTACAGACAGATACTCCAATCTCTGCTGTAGAACTTTGCAGCTCCTTCAGGGTTATCTTTGGTCTCTTTTTTGCCTCTCTGAATAAGTCCCTTCTGGCCTGGTCCGTGAGTTTTGGTGGGCAGCCCACTCTTGGCAGGTTTATTCTGATGCCATATTCTCTCCATCTTATAATAATGGATTTAATGGTGCTCTGTGGGATGTTCAAATTTTCTGATTTTTTTAAATAAACCAACCATGATCTGCACTTCTCCACAACTTTGTCCCTGACCTGTTTGGAGAGCTCCTTGGTCTTCATGGTGCCGCTTGCTTGGTGGTTCCCCTTGCTTAGTGGTGTTGCAGACCCTGGGGCCTTTCAGAACAGGTGTATATATACTGAGATCATGTGACAGATCATGTGACACTTAGATTGTACACAGCTGGACATCATTGAACTAATTATGTGACCTCTGAAGGTAATTGGTTGCACCAGATCTTATTTAGGGGCTTCATAGCGAAGGGGGTGAATACATATGCACGCCTCAACTTTTCAATTTGACATTTTTTTAAACATTTTTTGAAACAAGTCATTTTTTTCATTTCACTTCACTAATTTGGACTATAATTTGGACTATTTTGTGTTTGTCCATTACATGAAATCCAAATCTAAACATCCATTTAAATTACAGGTTGTAATACAACAAAAAAGGGAAACGCCAAGGGGGATGAATACGTTTGCAAGGTGCTGTACCTGGCAGAATGATATAATGATGATTTGTATCAATCGGGTCGGCATTTGTTTTGCTGTACATTGTAGCATATAGTAGGATACAGAACAAAACGCAAGCCAAACAACATGGTCTCTTGCTACTACATACGAATGCCATGTTATGAATAGCTTTTCATGTTCTTCTGTCAAAATACTCGTGAGTTTTTCTCTGAGGTGCACTGTCAACAGGTGGTGCTAGTCATGGTGCTGGTCATGATGCTGGTCATGATGCTGGTCATGGTGCTGGTCATGGTGCTGACAGGCTTAAATAATACATTAATATCAAATCAATTGCACTAAGTTGTCCTTTGTGTTTGTTGCCAAAGTTTACCATGAGGTTTACCAAAAATGCCCAAACTCAATGTGTTGGTACTACTGCAGTAGTTTTCCAACCGGATCCATTTTATTCCTACTTGAGTCGTTTCTTAACAGGGTTACTTTCCTTGAGCAAATTACACTCTAAGTAACAGAACTTTTACTTAATTACAGATTTTTCTGTACTCTACCCACCCCCGTTTAACACATTGCAACACAGGGATATGGCTAAGTGTAGTGCACTATATAGGGAATAGGGTGCCACAGAGCTCTGGATAAAAGTAGTGCACTATATAGGGAATAGGGTGCCACGGAGCTCTGGATAAAAGTAGTGCACTATATAGGGAATAGGGTGCCATTTGGAACGGAGCCAACAGACAGGTGGGTGAGTTATTGCGGACATCCATTGAGGCCCGGGAGGCAGCAGCGCAGCAGGGTCAGATATATGTTACTGTTTAACACCTCACCGCCACAGACTGTAGAGCCTGGCAATGATAACCAATTAGATTAGCAGTTTACAGACCAGATGAGAGTAGAACAGAACAGAACAAACCAGAACAGAACAGAACAAAACAGAGCAAAACCTGAGCAGAGTTGAGCAGAACAGAACAGAGCAGAACAGAGCAGAACAGAGCAGAGCAGAACCCCTGATTTAGATATCTGGGGATCGGTAGCCATGACGATACCTTTCGAACACGCAGACACGTCTGCACATACACACACATGGAAAGACATGGAAAGACACGGAAAGACACGGAACGACACGGAAAGACATGGAAAGACATGCACAGACAGATGGGTGAGTTATTGCGGACATCCATTGAGGCCCGGGAGGCAGCAGCGCAGCAGGGTCAGATATATGTTACTGTTTAACACCTCACCGCCATAGACTGTAGAGCCTGGCAATGATAACCAACTAGATTAGCAGTTCACAGACCAGATGAGAGTAGAACAGAACAAACCAGAGCAGAACAGAGCAAAGTTGAGCAGAGCAGAACAGAACAAACCAGAGCAGAACAGAGTAGTACAGAGCAGAACAAAGTAGAGCAGAACAGAACAAACCAGAGCAGAACAGAGTAGTACAGAACAAACTAGAGCAGGACAGACCAGAACAGAGTAGAACAGAGCAGAACAGAACAGAGCAAAGCTTAGCAGAACAAACCAGAGCAGAGTTGAGCAGAACAAACAAGAGCAGAACAGAGCAAAGTTGAGCAGAACAGAACAGAGTAAAACAGACCAGAGCAGAGCAGAACAGAGCATAACAGAGTAGAACAGACCAGAGCAGAGCAGAACAGAATAGAACTGAACAGAGCAGAACAGAGTAGAACAGAACAAACCAGAGCAAAACAGAGCAGAACAGAGCAAAGTTGAGCAGAGCAGAACAGACCAGAACAGAGCAGAACAGAACAAACCAGAATAGAACACACCAGAGCAAAGCAGAGTTGAGCAGAACAGACCAGGGCAGAGCTGAGCAGAACAGAGCAGAGTTTAGAAGAACAGAACAGACCAGACCACCGTAGAGCAAAACAGAGCAGAACAGACCAGACCAGCGTAGAGCAGAACAGAGCAGAGCTGAGCAGAACAGAGCAGAACAGACCAGAGCAGAGTAGAGCAGAGCAGAACAGAACAGAGCAGAGTAAAATAGAGCAGAGTTGAGCAGAACAGAGCGGAACAGAGTAGAACAGAACAGAACAGAGCAGAGTAAAATAGAGCAGAGTTGAGCAGAACAGAGCAGAGCAGAGTAGAACAGAACAGAATAGAATAGAGCAGAGTTGAGCAGAACAGAGCAGAGCAGAACCGAGTAGAACAGAACAGAGCAGAGTAGAGCCAAACAGAACAGAACAGAGCAGAGTAAAATAGAGCAGAGTTGAGCAGAACAGAGCGGAACAGAGTAGAACAGAACAGAACAGAGCAGAGCAGAGCTGAGCAGACCAGAGCAGAGTAGAGCAGAACAGAGCAGAGTAAAATAGAGCAGAGTTGAGCAGAACAGAGCAGAGCAGAGTAGAACAGAACAGAATAGAGCAGAGTTGAGCAGAACAGAGCAGAGCAGAACCGAGTAGAACAGAACAGAGCAGAGTAGAGCCAAACAGAGCAGAACAGAGCAGAGTAAAATAGAGCAGAGTTGAGCAGAACAGAGCAGAGCAGAACAGAGTAGAGCAGAACAGAATAGAGCAGCACATGGAAAGGCATGGAAAGACATGCACACACACACACACACACACACACACACACACACACACACACACACACACACACACACACACACACACACACACACCAATCCTACTTCTGTTTCATAGTCTAACCTGGCACAATAGGGGGATAGCTTGGCTATCAGGAAAGAGGAAAGAGGAGAGGAAAGAGGAATGGTAAGAGGAAAGAGAGAGGAAAGAGGGGAGGTAAGAGGAAAGAGGAGAGGAAAGAGGTGAGGAAAGGAAAGAGGAGAGGAAAGAGGAGAGGTAAGAGGAGAGGTAAGAGGAGAGGAAAGAGGAGAGGAAGAGGAGATGAAAGAGGAGAGGTAAGAGGAAAGAGGAGAGGAAAGAGGAGAGGTAAGAGGAAAGAGAGAGGAAAGAGGGGAGGTAAGAGGAAAGAGGAGAGGAAAGAGGTGAGGAAAGGAAAGAGGAGAGGAAAGAGGAGAGGTAAGAGGAGAGGTAAGAGGAGAGGAAAGAGGAGAGGAAGAGGAGATGAAAGAGGAGAGGAAAGAGGAGAGGTAAGAGGA
>NC_088235.1:109480392-109520392 GCF_036934945.1 Oncorhynchus masou masou
TGCGAGGGACACCACAGCCAGCCCCCTGCGAGGGGACACCACAGCCAGCCCCCTGCGAGGGGACACCACAGCCAGCCAGCCCCCTGCGAGGGACACCACAGCCATCCCCCTGTGAGGGGACACCACAGACAGTCTCCTGCGAGGACACCACAGCCAGCCCGCCCCCTGTGAGGGGACACCACAGCCAGCCCCCTGCGAGGGGACACCACAGCCAGTCCCCTGCGAGGGGACACCACAGCCAGCCCCCTGCGAGGGGACACCACAGCCAGCCCCCTGCGAGGGACACCACAGCCAGCCCCCTGCGAGGGACACCACAGCCAGTCCCCTGCGAGGGGACATCACAACCAGCTCCCTGCGAGGGGACACCACAGCCAGCCCCCTGTGATGGGACACCACAGCCAGCCCCCTGTGACGGGACACCACAGTCAGCCCACCCCCTGCGAGGGACACCATAGCCAGTCTCCTGCGATGGGACACCACAGCCAGCCCCCTGTGACGGGACACCACAGCCAGCCCCCTGCGAGGGGACACCACAGCCAGTCCCCTGCGAGGGACACCACAGCCAGCCCCCTGCGAGGGACACCACAGCCAGTCTCCTGCGAGGGGCCACCACAGCCAGCCCCCTGTGACGGGACACCACAGCCAGCCCCCTGTGACGGGACACCACAGCCAGCCCCCTGCGAGGGGACACCACAGCCAGCCCCCTGCGAGGGGACACCACAGTCAGCCCACCCCCTGCGAGGGGACACCACAGCCCACCCCCTGTGAGGGGACCCCACAGCCCACCCCCTGTGAGGGGACCCCACAGCCAGCCCCCCTGCGATGGGACACCACAGCCAGTCTCCTGCGAGGGGACACCACAGCCAGCCCCCTGTGACGGGACACCACAGCCAGCCCCCTGTGACGGGACACCACAGCCAGCCCCCTGTGACGGGACACCACAGTCAGCACACCCCCTGTGACGGGACACCACAGCCAGCCCCCTGTGACGGGACACCACAGTCAGCACACCCCCTGCGAGGGACACCATAGCCAGTCTCCTGCGAGGGAACACCACAGCCCACCCCCTGTGAGGGGACCCCACAGCCCACCCCCTGTGATGGGACACCACAGCCAGTCTCCTGCGAGGGACACCATAGCCAGTCCCCTGCGAGGGGACACCACAGCCAGCCCCCTGCGAGGGGACACCACAGCCAGCCAGCCCCCTGCGAGGGGACACCACAGCCATCCCCCCTGTGAGGGGACACCACAGACAGTCTCCTGCGAGGGGACACCACAGCCAGCCCGCCCCCTGTGAGGGGACACCACAGCCAGCCCCCTGCGAGGGGACACCACAGCCAGTCCCCTGCGAGGGGACACCACAGCCAGCCCCCTGCGAGGGGACACCACAGCCAGCCCCCTGCGAGGGGACACCACAGCCAGCCCCCTGCGAGGGGACACCACAGCCAGTCCCCTGCGAGGGGACATCACAACCAGCTCCCTGCGAGGGGACACCACAGCCAGCCCCCTGTGATGGGACACCACAGCCAGCCCCCTGTGACGGGACACCACAGTCAGCCCACCCCCTGCGAGGGACACCATAGCCAGTCTCCTGCGATGGGACACCACAGCCAGCCCCCTGTGACGGGACACCACAGCCAGCCCCCTGCGAGGGGACACCACAGCCAGCCCCCTGCGAGGGGACACCACAGCCAGTCTCCTGCGAGGGGACACCACAGCCAGCCCCCTGTGACGGGACACCACAGCCAGCCCCCTGTGACGGGACACCACAGCCAGCCCCCTGCGAGGGGACACCACAGCCAGCCCCCTGCGAGGGGACACCACAGTCAGCCCACCCCCTGCGAGGGGACACCACAGCCCACCCCCTGTGAGGGGACCCCACAGCCCACCCCCTGTGAGGGGACCCCACAGCCAGCCCCCCTGCGATGGGACACCACAGCCAGTCTCCTGCGAGGGGACACCACAGCCAGCCCCCTGTGACGGGACACCACAGTCAGCACACCCCCTGTGACGGGACACCACAGCCAGCCCCCTGTGACGGGACACCACAGTCAGCACACCCCCTGCGAGGGACACCATAGCCAGTCTCCAGCGAGGGAACACCACAGCCCACCCCCTGTGAGGGGACCCCACAG
The DNA here is from genome assembly GCF_036934945.1 of Oncorhynchus masou masou. Classification (NCBI taxonomy): domain Eukaryota; kingdom Metazoa; phylum Chordata; class Actinopteri; order Salmoniformes; family Salmonidae; genus Oncorhynchus; species Oncorhynchus masou. Next base: position 109,482,528 of record NC_088235.1, read on the forward strand.
CCCACCCCCTGTGATGGGACACCACAGCCAGTCTCCTGCGAGGGACACCATAGCCAGTCTCCTGCGAGGGGACACCACAGCCAGCCCCCTGTGACGGGACACCACAGCCAGCCCCCTGTGACGGGACACCACAGCCAGCCCCCTGTGACGGGACACCACAGTCAGCACACCCCCTGCGAGGGGACACCACAGCCAGCCCCCCTGCGAGGGGACACCACAGCCCACCCCCTGTGAGGGGACACCACAGCCAGCCCCTTGCGAGGAGACCCCACAGCCAGCCCCTTGCGAGGAGACCCCACAGCCAGCCCCCTGCGAAGGGACACCACAGCCCACCCCCTGTGAGGGGACACCACAGCCAGCCCCTTGCGAGGAGACCCCACAGCCAGCCCCCTGCGAAGGGACACCACAACCAGTCTCCTGCGAGGGGACACCACAGCCAGCCCCTTGCGAGGGGACACCACAGCCAGCCCGCCCCCTGTGAGGGGACACCACAGCCCACCCCCTGTGAGGGGACACCACAGCCAGCCCCCTGTGAGGGGACACCACAGCCAGCCCCCTGTGAGGGGACACCACAGCCAGCCCCCTGTGAGGGGACACCACAGCCAGCCCCCTGTGAGGGGACACCACAGCCAGTCTCCTGTGAGGGGACACCACAGCCAGCCCCCCTGCGAGGAGACACAACAGCCCACCCCCTGTGAGGGGACACCACAGCCAGCCCCTTGCGAGGAGACCCCACAGCCAGCCCCCTGCGAGGGGACACCACAGCCAGCCCGCCCCCTGTGAGGGGACACCACAGCCAGTCTCCTGCGAGGGGACACCACAGCCAGCCCCTGTGAGGGGACACCACAGCCAGCCCCCTGTGAGGGGACACCACAGCCAGCCCCCTGTGAGGGGACACCACAGCCCACCCCCTGCGAGGGGACACCACAGCCAGTCTCCTGTGAGGGGACACCACAGCCAGCCCCCTGCGAGGGGACACCACAGCCAGCCCGTCCCCTGCGAGGGGACACCACAGCCAGCCCCTGTGAGGGGACACCACAGCCAGCCCCTGTGAGGGGACACCACAGCCAGTCCCCTGTGAGGGGACATCACATCCCACCCCCTGTGAGGGGACACCACAGCCAGCCCCCTGTGAGGGGACACCACAGCCAGCCCCTGCGAGGGACACCACAGCCCACCCCCTGTGAGGGGACCCCACAGCCCACCCCCTGTGAGGGGACCCCACAGCCCACCCCCTGTGAGGGGACCCCACAGCCCACCCCCTGTGAGGGGACCCCACAGCCAGCCCCCCTGCGAGGGGACACCACAGCCAGCCCCCCTGCGAGGGGACACCACAGCCAGTCTCCTGCGAGGGGACACCACAGCCCACCCCCTGTGAGGGGACACCACAGCCAGCCATCCCCCCTGTGAGGGGACACCACAGCCAGCCCCCTGTGAGGGGACACCACAGCCAGCCCCCTGTGAGGGGACACCACAGCCAGCCCCCCTGTGAGGGGACACCACAGCCAGCCCCCCTGCGAGGGGACACCACAGCCAGCCCCCTGCGAGGGGACACCACAGCCAGCCCCCTGCGAAGGGACCCCACAGCCAGCCCCCTGCGAAGGGACACCACAGCCAGCCCCCCTGCGAGGGGACACCACAGCCAGTCTACTGCGAGGGGACAACACAGCCAGCCCCCTGTGAGGGGACACCACAGCCCACCCCCTGTGAGGGGACACCACAGCCAGCCCCCTGTGAGGGGACACCACAGCCAGCCCCCTGCGAAGGGACACCACAGCCAGCCCCCCTGCGAGGGGACACCACAGCCAGCCCCCTGCAAAGGGACACCACAGCCAGGCAGCCCCCCTGCGAGGGGACACCACAGCCAGCCCCCTGCGAAGGGACCCCACAGCCAGCCCCCTGCGAAGGGACACCACAGCCAGCCCCCCTGCGAGGGGACACCACAGCCAGTCTCCTGCGAGGGGACACCACAGCCGGCCCCCTGCTAGGGGACACCACAGCCCACCCCCTGTGAGGGGACACCACAGCCAGCCCCCTGTGAGGGGACACCACAGCCAGCCCCCTGCGAAGGGACACCACAGCCAGCCCCCTGCGAGGGGACACCACAGCCAGCCCCCTGCGAAGGGACACCACAGCCAGGCAGCCCCCCTGCGAGGGGACACCACAGCCAGCCCACCCCCTGCGAGGGGACACCACAGCCAGCCCCCTGTGAGGGGACACCACAGCCAGCCCCCTGCGAGGGGACACCACAGCCAGTCTCCTGCGAGGGGACACCACAGCCAGCCCCCTGCGAGGGGACACCACAGCCCACCCCCTGTGAGGGGACACCACAGCCAGCCCACCCCCTGCGAGGGGACACCACAGCCAGCCCCCTGTGAGGGGACACCACAGCCAGCCCCCTGCGAAGGGACACCACAGCCAGCCCGCCCCCTGTGAGGGGACACCACAGCCAGCCCCCTGCGAAGGGACACCACAGCCAGCCACCTGTGAGGGGACACCACAGCCAGCCCCCTGCGAAGGGACACCACAGCCAGCCCGCCCCCTGCGAGGGGACACCACAGCCAGCCCCCTGCGAAGGGACACCACAGCCAGCCCGCCCCCTGTGAGGGGACACCACAGCCAGTCTCCTGCGAGGAGACACCACAGCCAGCCCCCCTGCGAGGGGACCCCACAGCCAGCCCCCCTGCGAGGGGACACCACAGCCAGCTCCCCTGCGAGGGGACACCACAGCCAGCCCGCCCCCTGTGAGGGGACACCACAGCCAGCCCGCCCCCTGCGAGGGGACACCACAGCCAGCCCGCCCCCTGTGAGGGGACACCACAGCCAGTCTCCTGCGACGGGACACCACAGCCAGCCCGCCCCCTGTGAGGGGACCCCACAGCCAGCCCCCCTGCGAGGGGACACCACAGCCAGCCCACCCCCTGCGAGGGACACCACAGCCAGTCAGCCCCCCTGCGAGGGGACAACACAGCCAGCCCACCCCCTGCGAGGGGACACCACAGCCAGCCCCCCTGCGAGGGGACACCACAGCCAGCCCACCCCCTGCGAGGGGACACCACAGCCAGCCCCCCTGCGAGGGGACACCACAGCCAGCCCACCCCCTGCGAGGGGACACCACAGCCAGCCCCCCTTCGAGGGGACACCACAGCCAGCCCCCCTGCGAGGGGACACCATACGGTGACACTACACTGTCAGTTGCCACTCATCTATCTTCCACTGTCACACTCAGAGGGGGAGGCTCAGTTTTCCCTGTATAAATGGAATAGGAACACTGGTAAATCTCTGACTATAAAGCTACATTAGAAAGACCAGAAGAAGAATGCCTCTTTCTAAATTTAACAGCTAATCAGTTTTGTCCTTTCCAGCAAGGCCACCTAGTGACTACTGGGAAGTTGTTGCAAAACTAAGTGCATGGGTTATCTGGGAGCACAGTAAAACTGTTTCTCTTGGATCCACTTTGCCTCTGTGTCCATTAATTGGAATATTCATTGGAGCGTTGAGGCAACTTGGCTCCTATTCAGACTCATCTCTGTGCCAGAGGAACTGAAAACACAGAAAACAGCGAATTGGGAAGAAACAATAGTGTAACATTCAGGTTTTTTGGCACATTCCTCGTTTAAGGGAGCACATATTAAACAACTCTTAATACACATAGGTTTATAAGAAAATAGGGGCCAAGTCAGATGACTCATTCCTGTGAATTTCCTCCTGGAAACGTAATGAGGTTTGTCGACAGGAGGTCACTGCAGAAATGTAACAATTCGAATGAGGTTTGGAAAGACCTTGCTGCATATTTGGAGGTTTTGAAATGAGTGATCTTGCTCCTGTCTTCACTGTTCGGGCCAACTAACATGCCGCCTGAATGAACCAGAACCACTTCACTGAAGAACCACCTCAAACTCCGGTTGTATTCTTACAGCATATTCTGAACAGAGCACTACAACACCGTGATGTCTTAGAGATTTGGATTGTTCTTTCCTGTGTTGTGTTGTGTTGTGTTGTGTTGTGTTGTATTGGGTTGTGTTTGGTTGTATTGTGTTGTATTGTGTTGTATTGTGGTGTGTTGTATTGTGTTGTATTGTGTTGTGTTTGATTGTGGTGTGGTGTATTGGGTTGTATTGGGTTGTCTTTGGTTGTGTTGTATTGTATTGTGTTGTGTTGTGTTTGGTTGTGGTGTGGTGTGTTGTCTTGTGGTGTGTTGTGTTGTATGTATTGTGTTGTATTGTGGTGTGTTGTATTGTATTGTGTTGTGTTTGGTTGTACTGTATTGTGTTGTGTTGTGTTGTGTTGTATTGGGTTGTGTTGTGTTCAGTGGTGTGTTGTGTTGTATTGTATTGTATTGTGTTGTGGTGTGTTGTGTTGTGTTTGGTTGTGTTGTGTTGTGTTGTGTTCAGTGGTGTGCTGTGCTGTGTTGTATTGTATTGTATTGTGTTGTGGTGTGTTGTGTTGTATTGTGTTCAGTGTTGTGTTGTGGTGTGTTGTATTGTGTTGTGTTTGATTGTGGTGTGGTGTATTGGGTTGTATTGGGTTGTGTTTGGTTGTGGTGTGTTGTATTGTGTTGTGTTTGATTGTGGTGTGGTGTATTGTATTGTGTTGTGTTGTGTTTGGTTGTGGTGTGGTGTGTTGTCTTGTGGTGTGTTGTGTTGTATGTATTGTGTTGTATTGTGGTGTGTTGTATTGTATTGTGTTGTGTTTGGTTGTACTGTATTGTGTTGTGTTGTGTTGTATTGGGTTGTGTTGTGTTCAGTGGTGTGTTGTGTTGTATTGTATTGTATTGTGTTGTGGTGTGTTGTGTTGTGTTTGGTTGTGTTGTGTTGTGTTGTGTTCAGTGGTGTGCTGTGCTGTGTTGTATTGTATTGTATTGTGTTGTGGTGTGTTGTGTTGTATTGTGTTCAGTGTTGTGTTGTGTTGTGTTGTATTGGGTTGTGTTGTGTTCAGTGGTGTGTTGTGTTGTATTGTATTGTGTTGTGGTGTGTTGTAGTGTTGTGTTGTGTTGTGTTTGGTTGTGTTGTATCGTGGTGTGTTGTGTTCAGTGGTGTGGTGTGCTGTGTTGTATTGTATTGTGGTGTGTTGTGTTGTATTGTGTTCAGTGGTGTGTTGTGTTGTGTTGTGTTGTATTGGGTTGTGTTGTGTTCAGTGGTGTGTTGTGTTGTATTGTGTTGTGTTGTGTTGTATTGTGTTCAGTGGTGTGTTGTGTTGTGTTGTGTTGTGTTGTATTGTGTTGTGTTGTGTTGTGTTGTATTGGGTTGTGTTGTGTTCAGTGGTGTGGTGTGCTGTATTGGGTTGTGTTGTGTTCAGTGGTGTGGTGTGTTGTGTTGTACTGTGTTGTGTTGTGTTGTGTTCAGTGGTGTGTTGTGTTGTGTTGTGTTCAGTGGTGTGTTGTGTTGTGTTGTATTGTATTGTGTTGTGTTCAGTGGTGTGTTGTGTTGTGTTGTATTGTATTGTGTTGTGTTCAGTGGTGTGGTGTGTTGTGTTGTATTGGGTTGTGTTGTGTTCAGTGGTGTGTTGTGTTGTATTGTATTGTGTTCAGTGGTGTGTTGTGTTGTATTGTATTGTGTTGTGGTGTGTTGTGTTGTATTGTGTTGTGTTTGGTTGTGTTGTATTGTGTTGTGTTGTGTTCAGTGGTGTGGTGTGCTGTGTTGTATTGTATTGTGGTGTGTTATGTTGTGTTGTGTTGTATTGTATTCTATTGTGTTGTGTTGTGTTGTATTGGGTTGTGGTGTGTTGTGTTCAGTGGTGTGTTGTGTTGTATTGTGTTGTGTTGTATTGTGTTCAGTGGTGTGTTGTGTTGTGTTGTATTGTGTTGTGTTGTGTTGTATTGGGTTGTGTTGTGTTCAGTGGTGTGGTGTGTTGTGTTGTATTGGGTTGTGTTGTGTTCAGTGGTGTGGTGTGTTGTGTTGTGTTGTACTGTGTTGTGTTGTGTTGTGTTCAGTGGTGTGTTGTGTTGTGTTGTATTGTGTTGTGTTCAGTGGTGTGTTGTGTTGTATTGTATTGTGTTGTGTTCAGTGGTGTGTTGTGTTGTATTGTATTGTGTTGTGTTCAGTGGTGTGGTGTGTTGTGTTGTATTGGGTTGTGTTGTGTTCAGTGGTGTTTTGTGTTGTATTGTATTGTGTTCAGTGGTGTGTTGTGTTGTATTGTTTTGTGTTGTGGTGTGTTGTGTTGTATTGTGTTGTGTTTGGTTGTGTTGTATTGTGTTGTGTTGTGTTCAGTGGTGTGGTGTGCTGTGCTGTGTTGTATTGTATTGTGGTGTGTTGTGTTGTGTTGTGTTCAGTGGTGTGGTGTGCTGTGTTGTATTGTATTGTGGTGTGTTGTGTTGTATTGTGTTCAGTGGTGTGTTGTGTTGTGTTGTGTTGTGTTGTGTTGTGTTCAGTGGTGTGTTGTGTTGTGTTGTATTGTATTGTGGTGTGTTGTGTTCAGTGGTGTGTTGTGTTGTATTGTGTTGTGTTGTGTTGTGTTTAGTGGTGTGTTGTGTTGTGTTGTGTTGTATTGTATTCTATTGTGTTGTGTTGTGTTGTATTGGGTTGTGTTGTGTTCAGTGGTGTGGTGTGTTGTGTTGTATTGGGTTGTGTTGTGTTCAGTGGTGTGGTGTGTTGTGTTGTACTGTGTTGTGGTGTGTTGTGTTGTGTTGTGTTCAGTGGTGTGTTGTGTTGTATTGGGTTGTGTTGTGGTGTGTTGTATTGTGTTGTGTTGTGTTGTGTTGTATTGTATTGTATTGTATTGTGTTGTGTTGTGTTGTATTGGGTTGTGTTGTGTTGTATTGGGTTGTGTTGTGTTCAGTGGTGTGTTGTGTTGTGTTGTGTTCAGTGTTGTGCTGTGTTGTGGTGTGTTGTATTGTGTTTGGTTGTATTGTGTTGTGTTGTGTTGTGTTGTATTCAGTGGTGTGTTGTGTTGTGTTGTATTGGGTTGTGTTGTGTTCAGTGGTGTGTTGTGTTGTATTGGGTTGTGTTGTGGTGTGTTGTATTGTGTTGTGTTGTATTGTATTGTATTGTGTTGTGTTGTGTTGTGTTGTATTGGGTTGTGTTGTGTTCAGTGGTGTGTTGTGTTGTGTTGTGTTCAGTGGTGTGTTGTGTTGTGTTGTGTTCAGTGTTGTGCTGTGTTGTGTTCAGTGTTGTGCTGTGTTGTATTGTATTGTATTGTGTTGTGTTGTGTTGTGTTGTGTTGTGTTGTATTGTGTTGTGTTCAGTGGTGTGTTGTGTTGTGTTGTATTGTGTTGTGTTGTGTTCTGTGTTGTGTTGTGTTGTGTTGTATTGTGTTGTGTTGTATTGTGTTGTGTTGTGTTGTGTTGTGTGTTGTGTTGTGTTGTGTTGTATTGTATTGTGTTGTGTTGTGTTGTATTGTGTTGTGTTAAGTGGTGTGTTGTGTTGTGTTGTATTGTATTGTGGTGTGTTGTGTTCAGTGGTGTGTTGTGTTGTATTGTATTGTGTTGTGTTGTGTTGTGTTTAGTGGTGTGTTGTGTTGTGTTGTGTTGTATTGTATTCTATTGTGTTGTGTTGTGTTGTATTGGGTTGTGGTGTGTTGTGTTCAGTGGTGTGTTGTGTTGTATTGTGTTGTGTTGTGTTCAGTGGTGTGTTGTGTTGTGTTGTATTGTATTCTATTGTGTTGTGTTGTGTTGTATTGGGTTGTGTTGTGTTCAGTGGTGTGGTGTGTTGTGTTGGATTGGGTTGTGTTGTGTTCAGTGGTGTGGTGTGTTGTGTTGTACTGTGTTGTGGTGTGTTGTGTTGTGTTGTGTTCAGTCGTGTGTTGTGTTGTATTGGGTTGTGTTGTGGTGTGTTGTATTGTGTTGTGTTGTGTTGTGTTGTATTGTATTGTATTGTATTGTATTGTGTTGTGTTGTGTTGTATTGGGTTGTGTTGTGTTGTATTGGGTTGTGTTGTGTTCAGTGGTGTGTTGTGTTGTGTTGTGTTCAGTGTTGTGCTGTGTTGTGGTGTGTTGTATTGTGTTTGGTTGTGTTGTATTGTGTTGTGTTGTGTTGTGTTGTATTCAGTGGTGTGTTGTGTTGTGTTGTATTGGGTTGTGTTGTGTTCAGTGGTGTGTTGTGTTGTATTGGGTTGTGTTGTGTTGTGGTGTGTTGTATTGTGTTGTGTTGTATTGTATTGTGTTGTGTTGTGTTGTGTGTGTTGTATTGGGTTGTGTTGTGTTCAGTGGTGTGTTGTGTTGTGTTGTGTTCAGTGGTGTGTTGTGTTGTGTTGTGTTCAGTGTTGTGCTGTGTTGTGTTGTATTGTGTTGTGTTCAGTGGTGTGTTGTGTTGTATTGTGTTGTATTGTATTGTGTTGTGTTGTGTTGTATTGGGTTGTGTTGTGTTGTATTGGGTTGTGTTGTGTTCAGTGGTGTGTTGTGTTGTGTTGTGTTCAGTGTTGTGCTGTGTTGTGGTGTGTTGTATTGTGTTTGGTTGTATTGTGTTGTGTTGTGTTGTGTTGTATTCAGTGGTGTGTTGTGTTGTGTTGTATTGGGTTGTGTTGTGTTCAGTGGTGTGTTGTGTTGTATTGGGTTGTGTTGTGGTGTGTTGTATTGTGTTGTGTTGTATTGTATTGTATTGTGTTGTGTTGTGTTGTGTTGTATTGGGTTGTGTTGTGTTCAGTGGTGTGTTGTGTTGTATTGGGTTGTGTTGTGTTGTGGTGTGTTGTATTGTGTTGTGTTGTATTGTATTGTGTTGTGTTGTGTTGTGTGTGTTGTATTGGGTTGTGTTGTGTTCAGTGGTGTGTTGTGTTGTGTTGTGTTCAGTGGTGTGTTGTGTTGTGTTGTGTTCAGTGTTGTGCTGTGTTGTGTTGTATTGTGTTGTGTTCAGTGGTGTGTTGTGTTGTATTGTGTTGTATTGTATTGTGTTGTGTTGTGTTGTATTGGGTTGTGTTGTGTTGTATTGGGTTGTGTTGTGTTCAGTGGTGTGTTGTGTTGTGTTGTGTTCAGTGTTGTGCTGTGTTGTGGTGTGTTGTATTGTGTTTGGTTGTATTGTGTTGTGTTGTGTTGTGTTGTATTCAGTGGTGTGTTGTGTTGTGTTGTATTGGGTTGTGTTGTGTTCAGTGGTGTGTTGTGTTGTATTGGGTTGTGTTGTATTGTATTGTATTGTGTTGTGTTGTGTTGTGTTGTATTGGGTTGTGTTGTGTTCAGTGGTGTGTTGTGTTGTGTTGTGTTCAGTGGTGTGTTGTGTTGTGTTGTGTTCAGTGTTGTGCTGTGTTGTGTTCAGTGTTGTGCTGTGTTGTATTGTATTGTATTGTGTTGTGTTGTGTTGTGTTGTGTTGTGTTGTGTTGTATTGTGTTGTGTTCAGTGGTGTGTTGTGTTGTGTTGTATTGTGTTGTGTTGTGTTGTGTTGTGTTCTGTGTTGTGTTGTGTTGTATTGTGTTGTGTTGTATTGTGTTGTGTTGTGTTGTGTTCTGTGTTGTGTTGTGTTGTGTTGTATTGTATTGTGTTGTGTTGTGTTGTATTGTGTTGTGTTAAGTGGTGTGTTGTGTTGTGTTGTATTGTATTGTGGTGTGTTGTGTTCAGTGGTGTGTTGTGTTGTATTGTATTGTGTTGTGTTGTGTTGTGTTTAGTGGTGTGTTGTGTTGTGTTGTGTTGTATTGTATTCTATTGTGTTGTGTTGTGTTGTATTGGGTTGTGGTGTGTTGTGTTCAGTGGTGTGTTGTGTTGTATTGTGTTGTGTTGTGTTCAGTGGTGTGTTGTGTTGTGTTGTATTGTATTCTATTGTGTTGTGTTGTGTTGTATTGGGTTGTGTTGTGTTCAGTGGTGTGGTGTGTTGTGTTGGATTGGGTTGTGTTGTGTTCAGTGGTGTGGTGTGTTGTGTTGTACTGTGTTGTGGTGTGTTGTGTTGTGTTGTGTTCAGTGGTGTGTTGTGTTGTATTGGGTTGTGTTGTGGTGTGTTGTATTGTGTTGTGTTGTGTTGTGTTGTATTGTATTGTATTGTATTGTGTTGTGTTGTGTTGTGTTGTATTGGGTTGTGTTGTGTTGTATTGGGTTGTGTTGTGTTCAGTGGTGTGTTGTGTTGTGTTGTGTTCAGTGTTGTGCTGTGTTGTGGTGTGTTGTATTGTGTTTGGTTGTGTTGTATTGTGTTGTGTTGTGTTGTGTTGTATTCAGTGGTGTGTTGTGTTGTGTTGTATTGGGTTGTGTTGTGTTCAGTGGTGTGTTGTGTTGTATTGGGTTGTGTTGTGTTGTGGTGTGTTGTATTGTGTTGTGTTGTATTGTATTGTGTTGTGTTGTGTTGTGTGTGTTGTATTGGGTTGTGTTGTGTTCAGTGGTGTGTTGTGTTGTGTTGTGTTCAGTGGTGTGTTGTGTTGTGTTGTGTTCAGTGTTGTGCTGTGTTGTGTTGTATTGTGTTGTGTTCAGTGGTGTGTTGTGTTGTATTGTGTTGTGTTGTATTGTGTTGTGTTGTGTTCTGTGTTGTGTTGTGTTGTATTGTGTTGTGTTGTGTTGTGTTGTATTGTGTTGTGTTCAGTGGTGTGTTGTGTTGTTTTGTGGTGTGCTGTGTTGTATTGTGGTGTGGTGTGTTGTGTTGTGTTGTATTGTATTGTGTTCAGTGGTGTGGTGTGTTGTGTTGTATTGTGGTGTGGTGTGTTGTGTTGTATTCTGTTGTGTTGTGTTGTGTTGTATTGTGTTCAGTGGTGTGGTATTGTGTTGTGTTGTGTTGTATTCTGTTGTGTTGTGTTGTATTCTGTTGTGTTGTGTTGTGGTGTGTTCAGTGGTGTGGTGTGCTGTGTTGTATTGTGGTGTTTTGTGTTGTGTTGTGTTGTGTTGTGTTGTATTGTGTTCAGTGGTGTGGTATTGTATTGTATTGTGTTGTGTTGTGTTGAGTGGTGTGCTGTATTGTATTGTGTTGTGTTGTGGTGTGTTGTGTTGTGTTCAGTGGTGTGGTGTGCTGTGTTGTATTGTGGTGTGGTGTGTTGTGTTGTATTGGGTTGTGTTCAGTGGTGTGTTGTGTTGTATTGTGTTGTGTTGTATTCTGTTCAGTGTTGTATTGTGTTGTGTTGTGTTGTATTGGGTTGTGTTCAGTGGTGTGGTGTGTTGTGTTGTGTTGTATTGGGTTGTGTTGTGTTCAGTGGTGTGGTGTGTTGTACTGTGTTGTGTTGTGGTGTGTTGTGTTGTGTTCAGTGGTGTGTTGTGTTGTGTTGTATTGTGTTGTGTTCAGTGGTGTGTTGTGTTGTGTTGTATTGTGTTGTGTTCAGTGGTGTGTTGTGTTGTGTTGTATTGTATTGTGTTGTGTTCAGTGGTGTGTTGTGTTGTGTTCAGTGGTGTGTTGTGTTGTGTTGTATTGTGTTGTGTTCAGTGGTGTGTTGTGTTGTATTGTGTTGTGTTCAGTGGTGTGTTGTGTTGTGTTGTATTGTGTTGTGTTCAGTGGTGTGTTGTGTTGTATTGTGTTGTGTTCAGTGGTGTGTTGTGTTGTGTTGTATTGTATTGTGTTGTGTGCAGTGGTGTGTTGTGTTGTGTTGTATTGTATTGTGTTGTGTTAAGTGGTGTGTTGTGTTGTGTTGTATTGTATTGTGTTGTGTTCAGTGGTGTGTTGTGTTGTGTTCAGTGGTGTGTTGTGTTGTGTTGTATTGTGTTGTGTTCAGTGGTGTGTTGTGTTGTGTTGTATTGTATTGTGTTGTGTTCAGTGGTGTGTTGTGTTGTGTTGTATTGTATTGTGTTGTGTTCAGTGGTGTGTTGTGTTGTGTTGTATTGTATTGTGTTGTGTTCAGTGGTGTGTTGTGTTGTGTTGTATTGTATTGTGTTGTGTTCAGTGGTGTGTTGTGTTGTGTTGTATTGTATTGTGTTGTGTTCAGTGGTGTGTTGTGTTGTGTTGTATTGTATTGTGTTGTGTTCAGTGGTGTGTTGTGTTGTGTTGTATTGTATTGTGTTGTGTTCAGTGGTGTGTTGTGTTGTGTTCAGTGGTGTGTTGTGTTGTGTTGTATTGTGTTGTGTTCAGTGGTGTGTTGTGTTGTGTTGTATTGTGTTGTGTTCAGTGGTGTGTTGTGTTGTGTTGTATTGTATTTTGTTGTGTTCAGTGGTGTGTTGTGTTGTGTTGTATTGTATTGTGTTGTGTTCAGTGGTGTGTTGTGTTGTATTGTGTTGTGTTCAGTGGTGTGTTGTGTTGTGTTGTATTGTATTGTGTTGTGTTCAGTGGTGTGTTGTGTTGTGTTGTATTGTATTGTGTTGTGTTCAGTGGTGTGTTGTGTTGTGTTCAGTGGTGTGTTGTGTTGTGTTGTATTGTGTTGTGTTCAGTGGTGTGTTGTGTTGTGTTGTATTGTATTGTGTTGTGTTCAGTGGTGTGTTGTGTTGTGTTGTATTGTATTGTGTTGTGTTCAGTGGTGTGTTGTGTTGTGTTGTATTGTATTGTGTTGTGTTCAGTGGTGTGTTGTGTTGTGTTGTATTGTATTGTGTTGTGTTCAGTGGTGTGTTGTGTTGTGTTGTATTGTGTTGTGTTCAGTGGTGTGTTGTGTTGTGTTGTATTGTGTTGTGTTCAGTGGTGTGTTGTGTTGTGTTGTATTGTGTTGTGTTCAGTGGTGTGTTGTGTTGTGTTGTATTGTATTGTGTTGTGTTCAGTGGTGTTCAGTGGTGTGTTGTATTGTATTGTGTTGTGTTCAGTGGTGTGTTGTGTTGTATTGTATTGTGTTGTGTTCAGTGGTGTGTTGTGTTGTGTTGTATTGTATTGTGTTGTGTTCAGTGGTGTGTTGTGTTGTGTTCAGTGGTGTGTTGTGTTGTATTGTATTGTGTTGTGTTCAGTGGTGTGTTGTGTTGTGTTGTATTGTATTGTGTTGTGTTCAGTGGTGTGTTGTGTTGTGTTGTATTGTATTGTGTTGTGTTCAGTGGTGTGTTGTGTTGTGTTCAGTGGTGTGTTGTGTTGTGTTGTATTGTGTTGTGTTCAGTGGTGTGTTGTGTTGTATTGTGTTGTGTTGTGTTCAGTGGTGTGTTGTGTTGTGTTGTATTGTATTCTATTGTGTTGTGTTGTGTTGTATTGGGTTGTGTTGTGTTCAGTGGTGTGGTGTGTTGTGTTGGATTGGGTTGTGTTGTGTTCAGTGGTGTGGTGTGTTGTGTTGTACTGTGTTGTGGTGTGTTGTGTTGTGTTGTGTTCAGTGGTGTGTTGTGTTGTATTGGGTTGTGTTGTGGTGTGTTGTATTGTGTTGTGTTGTGTTGTGTTGTATTGTATTGTATTGTATTGTGTTGTGTTGTGTTGTGTTGTATTGGGTTGTGTTGTGTTGTATTGGGTTGTGTTGTGTTCAGTGGTGTGTTGTGTTGTGTTGTGTTCAGTGTTGTGCTGTGTTGTGGTGTGTTGTATTGTGTTTGGTTGTGTTGTATTGTGTTGTGTTGTGTTGTGTTGTATTCAGTGGTGTGTTGTGTTGTGTTGTATTGGGTTGTGTTGTGTTCAGTGGTGTGTTGTGTTGTATTGGGTTGTGTTGTGTTGTGGTGTGTTGTATTGTGTTGTGTTGTATTGTATTGTGTTGTGTTGTGTTGTGTGTGTTGTATTGGGTTGTGTTGTGTTCAGTGGTGTGTTGTGTTGTGTTGTGTTCAGTGGTGTGTTGTGTTGTGTTGTGTTCAGTGTTGTGCTGTGTTGTGTTGTATTGTGTTGTGTTCAGTGGTGTGTTGTGTTGTATTGTGTTGTGTTGTATTGTGTTGTGTTGTGTTCTGTGTTGTGTTGTGTTGTATTGTGTTGTGTTGTGTTGTGTTGTATTGTGTTGTGTTCAGTGGTGTGTTGTGTTGTTTTGTGGTGTGCTGTGTTGTATTGTGGTGTGGTGTGTTGTGTTGTGTTGTATTGTATTGTGTTCAGTGGTGTGGTGTGTTGTGTTGTATTGTGGTGTGGTGTGTTGTGTTGTATTCTGTTGTGTTGTGTTGTGTTGTATTGTGTTCAGTGGTGTGGTATTGTGTTGTGTTGTGTTGTATTCTGTTGTGTTGTGTTGTATTCTGTTGTGTTGTGTTGTGGTGTGTTCAGTGGTGTGGTGTGCTGTGTTGTATTGTGGTGTTTTGTGTTGTGTTGTGTTGTGTTGTGTTGTATTGTGTTCAGTGGTGTGGTATTGTATTGTATTGTGTTGTGTTGTGTTGAGTGGTGTGCTGTATTGTATTGTGTTGTGTTGTGGTGTGTTGTGTTGTGTTCAGTGGTGTGGTGTGCTGTGTTGTATTGTGGTGTGGTGTGTTGTGTTGTATTGGGTTGTGTTCAGTGGTGTGTTGTGTTGTATTGTGTTGTGTTGTATTCTGTTCAGTGTTGTATTGTGTTGTGTTGTGTTGTATTGGGTTGTGTTCAGTGGTGTGGTGTGTTGTGTTGTGTTGTATTGGGTTGTGTTGTGTTCAGTGGTGTGGTGTGTTGTACTGTGTTGTGTTGTGGTGTGTTGTGTTGTGTTCAGTGGTGTGTTGTGTTGTGTTGTATTGTGTTGTGTTCAGTGGTGTGTTGTGTTGTGTTGTATTGTGTTGTGTTCAGTGGTGTGTTGTGTTGTGTTGTATTGTATTGTGTTGTGTTCAGTGGTGTGTTGTGTTGTGTTCAGTGGTGTGTTGTGTTGTGTTGTATTGTGTTGTGTTCAGTGGTGTGTTGTGTTGTATTGTGTTGTGTTCAGTGGTGTGTTGTGTTGTGTTGTATTGTGTTGTGTTCAGTGGTGTGTTGTGTTGTATTGTGTTGTGTTCAGTGGTGTGTTGTGTTGTGTTGTATTGTATTGTGTTGTGTGCAGTGGTGTGTTGTGTTGTGTTGTATTGTATTGTGTTGTGTTAAGTGGTGTGTTGTGTTGTGTTGTATTGTATTGTGTTGTGTTCAGTGGTGTGTTGTGTTGTGTTCAGTGGTGTGTTGTGTTGTGTTGTATTGTGTTGTGTTCAGTGGTGTGTTGTGTTGTGTTGTATTGTATTGTGTTGTGTTCAGTGGTGTGTTGTGTTGTGTTGTATTGTATTGTGTTGTGTTCAGTGGTGTGTTGTGTTGTGTTGTATTGTATTGTGTTGTGTTCAGTGGTGTGTTGTGTTGTGTTGTATTGTATTGTGTTGTGTTCAGTGGTGTGTTGTGTTGTGTTGTATTGTATTGTGTTGTGTTCAGTGGTGTGTTGTGTTGTGTTGTATTGTATTGTGTTGTGTTCAGTGGTGTGTTGTGTTGTGTTGTATTGTATTGTGTTGTGTTCAGTGGTGTGTTGTGTTGTGTTCAGTGGTGTGTTGTGTTGTGTTGTATTGTGTTGTGTTCAGTGGTGTGTTGTGTTGTGTTGTATTGTGTTGTGTTCAGTGGTGTGTTGTGTTGTGTTGTATTGTATTTTGTTGTGTTCAGTGGTGTGTTGTGTTGTGTTGTATTGTATTGTGTTGTGTTCAGTGGTGTGTTGTGTTGTATTGTGTTGTGTTCAGTGGTGTGTTGTGTTGTGTTGTATTGTATTGTGTTGTGTTCAGTGGTGTGTTGTGTTGTGTTGTATTGTATTGTGTTGTGTTCAGTGGTGTGTTGTGTTGTGTTCAGTGGTGTGTTGTGTTGTGTTGTATTGTGTTGTGTTCAGTGGTGTGTTGTGTTGTGTTGTATTGTATTGTGTTGTGTTCAGTGGTGTGTTGTGTTGTGTTGTATTGTATTGTGTTGTGTTCAGTGGTGTGTTGTGTTGTGTTGTATTGTATTGTGTTGTGTTCAGTGGTGTGTTGTGTTGTGTTGTATTGTATTGTGTTGTGTTCAGTGGTGTGTTGTGTTGTGTTGTATTGTGTTGTGTTCAGTGGTGTGTTGTGTTGTGTTGTATTGTGTTGTGTTCAGTGGTGTGTTGTGTTGTGTTGTATTGTGTTGTGTTCAGTGGTGTGTTGTGTTGTGTTGTATTGTATTGTGTTGTGTTCAGTGGTGTTCAGTGGTGTGTTGTATTGTATTGTGTTGTGTTCAGTGGTGTGTTGTGTTGTATTGTATTGTGTTGTGTTCAGTGGTGTGTTGTGTTGTGTTGTATTGTATTGTGTTGTGTTCAGTGGTGTGTTGTGTTGTGTTCAGTGGTGTGTTGTGTTGTATTGTATTGTGTTGTGTTCAGTGGTGTGTTGTGTTGTGTTGTATTGTATTGTGTTGTGTTCAGTGGTGTGTTGTGTTGTGTTGTATTGTATTGTGTTGTGTTCAGTGGTGTGTTGTGTTGTGTTCAGTGGTGTGTTGTGTTGTGTTGTATTGTGTTGTGTTCAGTGGTGTGTTGTGTTGTGTTGTATTGTATTGTGTTGTGTTCAGTGGTGTGTTGTGTTGTATTGTGTTGTGTTCAGTGGTGTGTTGTGTTGTGTTGTATTGTGTTGTGTTCAGTGGTGTGTTGTGTTGTATTGTGTTGTGTTCAGTGGTGTGTTGTGTTGTGTTGTATTGTATTGTGTTGTGTGCAGTGGTGTGTTGTGTTGTGTTGTATTGTATTGTGTTGTGTTAAGTGGTGTGTTGTGTTGTGTTGTATTGTATTGTGTTGTGTTCAGTGGTGTGTTGTGTTGTGTTCAGTGGTGTGTTGTGTTGTGTTGTATTGTGTTGTGTTCAGTGGTGTGTTGTGTTGTGTTGTATTGTATTGTGTTGTGTTCAGTGGTGTGTTGTGTTGTGTTGTATTGTATTGTGTTGTGTTCAGTGGTGTGTTGTGTTGTGTTGTATTGTATTGTGTTGTGTTCAGTGGTGTGTTGTGTTGTGTTGTATTGTATTGTGTTGTGTTCAGTGGTGTGTTGTGTTGTGTTCAGTGGTGTGTTGTGTTGTGTTGTATTGTGTTGTGTTCAGTGGTGTGTTGTGTTGTATTGTATTGTGTTGTGTTCAGTGGTGTGTTGTGTTGTATTGTATTGTATTGTGTTGTGTTCAGTGGTGTGTTGTGTTGTGTTCAGTGGTGTGTTGTGTTGTGTTGTATTGTGTTGTGTTCAGTGGTGTGTTGTGTTGTGTTGTATTGTGTTGTGTTCAGTGGTGTGTTGTGTTGTGTTGTATTGTATTTTGTTGTGTTCAGTGGTGTGTTGTGTTGTGTTGTATTGTATTGTGTTGTGTTCAGTGGTGTGTTGTGTTGTATTGTGTTGTGTTCAGTGGTGTGTTGTGTTGTGTTGTATTGTATTGTGTTGTGTTCAGTGGTGTGTTGTGTTGTGTTGTATTGTATTGTGTTGTGTTCAGTGGTGTGTTGTGTTGTGTTCAGTGGTGTGTTGTGTTGTGTTGTATTGTGTTGTGTTCAGTGGTGTGTTGTGTTGTATTGTGTTGTGTTCAGTGGTGTGTTGTGTTGTGTTGTATTGTATTGTGTTGTGTTCAGTGGTGTGTTGTGTTGTGTTGTATTGTATTGTGTTGTGTTCAGTGGTGTGTTGTGTTGTGTTGTATTGTATTGTGTTGTGTTCAGTGGTGTGTTGTGTTGTGTTGTATTGTATTGTGTTGTGTTCAGTGGTGTGTTGTGTTGTGTTGTATTGTATTGTGTTGTGTTCAGTGGTGTGTTGTGTTGTGTTGTATTGTATTGTGTTGTGTTCAGTGGTGTGTTGTGTTGTGTTGTATTGTATTGTGTTGTGTTCAGTGGTGTGTTGTGTTGTGTTGTATTGTGTTGTGTTCAGTGGTGTGTTGTGTTGTGTTGTATTGTGTTGTGTTCAGTGGTGTGTTGTGTTGTGTTGTATTGTGTTGTGTTCAGTGGTGTGCTGTGTTGTGTTGTATTGTATTGTGTTGTGTTCAGTGGTGTTCAGTGGTGTGTTGTATTGTATTGTGTTGTGTTCAGTGGTGTGTTGTGTTGTATTGTGTTGTGTTCAGTGGTGTGTTGTGTTGTATTGTATTGTGTTGTGTTCAGTGGTGTGTTGTGTTGTGTTGTATTGTGTTGTGTTCAGTGGTGTGTTGTGTTGTGTTGTATTGTGTTGTGTTCAGTGGTGTGTTGTGTTGTGTTGTATTGTATTGTGTTGTGTTCAGTGGTGTGTTGTGTTGTGTTGTATTGTATTGTGTTGTGTTCAGTGGTGTGTTGTGTTGTGTTGTATTGTATTGTGTTGTGTTCAGTGGTGTGTTGTGTTGTGTTCAGTGGTGTGTTGTGTTGTGTTGTATTGTGTTGTGTTCAGTGGTGTGTTGTGTTGTGTTGTATTGTGTTGTGTTCAGTGGTGTGTTGTGTTGTGTTGTATTGTATTTTGTTGTGTTCAGTGGTGTGTTGTGTTGTGTTGTATTGTATTGTGTTGTGTTCAGTGGTGTGTTGTGTTGTATTGTGTTGTGTTCAGTGGTGTGTTGTGTTGTGTTGTATTGTATTGTGTTGTGTTCAGTGGTGTGTTGTGTTGTGTTGTATTGTATTGTGTTGTGTTCAGTGGTGTGTTGTGTTGTGTTCAGTGGTGTGTTGTGTTGTGTTGTATTGTGTTGTGTTCAGTGGTGTGTTGTGTTGTGTTGTATTGTATTGTGTTGTGTTCAGTGGTGTGTTGTGTTGTGTTGTATTGTATTGTGTTGTGTTCAGTGGTGTGTTGTGTTGTGTTGTATTGTATTGTGTTGTGTTCAGTGGTGTGTTGTGTTGTGTTGTATTGTATTGTGTTGTGTTCAGTGGTGTGTTGTGTTGTGTTGTATTGTGTTGTGTTCAGTGGTGTGTTGTGTTGTGTTGTATTGTGTTGTGTTCAGTGGTGTGTTGTGTTGTGTTGTATTGTGTTGTGTTCAGTGGTGTGTTGTGTTGTGTTGTATTGTATTGTGTTGTGTTCAGTGGTGTTCAGTGGTGTGTTGTATTGTATTGTGTTGTGTTCAGTGGTGTGTTGTGTTGTATTGTATTGTGTTGTGTTCAGTGGTGTGTTGTGTTGTGTTGTATTGTATTGTGTTGTGTTCAGTGGTGTGTTGTGTTGTGTTCAGTGGTGTGTTGTGTTGTATTGTATTGTGTTGTGTTCAGTGGTGTGTTGTGTTGTGTTGTATTGTATTGTGTTGTGTTCAGTGGTGTGTTGTGTTGTGTTGTATTGTATTGTGTTGTGTTCAGTGGTGTGTTGTGTTGTGTTCAGTGGTGTGTTGTGTTGTGTTGTATTGTGTTGTGTTCAGTGGTGTGTTGTGTTGTGTTGTATTGTATTGTGTTGTGTTCAGTGGTGTGTTGTGTTGTATTGTGTTGTGTTCAGTGGTGTGTTGTGTTGTGTTGTATTGTGTTGTGTTCAGTGGTGTGTTGTGTTGTATTGTGTTGTGTTCAGTGGTGTGTTGTGTTGTGTTGTATTGTATTGTGTTGTGTGCAGTGGTGTGTTGTGTTGTGTTGTATTGTATTGTGTTGTGTTAAGTGGTGTGTTGTGTTGTGTTGTATTGTATTGTGTTGTGTTCAGTGGTGTGTTGTGTTGTGTTCAGTGGTGTGTTGTGTTGTGTTGTATTGTGTTGTGTTCAGTGGTGTGTTGTGTTGTGTTGTATTGTATTGTGTTGTGTTCAGTGGTGTGTTGTGTTGTGTTGTATTGTATTGTGTTGTGTTCAGTGGTGTGTTGTGTTGTGTTGTATTGTATTGTGTTGTGTTCAGTGGTGTGTTGTGTTGTGTTGTATTGTATTGTGTTGTGTTCAGTGGTGTGTTGTGTTGTGTTCAGTGGTGTGTTGTGTTGTGTTGTATTGTGTTGTGTTCAGTGGTGTGTTGTGTTGTGTTGTATTGTATTGTGTTGTGTTCAGTGGTGTGTTGTGTTGTATTGTATTGTATTGTGTTGTGTTCAGTGGTGTGTTGTGTTGTGTTCAGTGGTGTGTTGTGTTGTGTTGTATTGTGTTGTGTTCAGTGGTGTGTTGTGTTGTGTTGTATTGTGTTGTGTTCAGTGGTGTGTTGTGTTGTGTTGTATTGTATTTTGTTGTGTTCAGTGGTGTGTTGTGTTGTGTTGTATTGTATTGTGTTGTGTTCAGTGGTGTGTTGTGTTGTATTGTGTTGTGTTCAGTGGTGTGTTGTGTTGTGTTGTATTGTATTGTGTTGTGTTCAGTGGTGTGTTGTGTTGTGTTGTATTGTATTGTGTTGTGTTCAGTGGTGTGTTGTGTTGTGTTCAGTGGTGTGTTGTGTTGTGTTGTATTGTGTTGTGTTCAGTGGTGTGTTGTGTTGTATTGTGTTGTGTTCAGTGGTGTGTTGTGTTGTGTTGTATTGTATTGTGTTGTGTTCAGTGGTGTGTTGTGTTGTGTTGTATTGTATTGTGTTGTGTTCAGTGGTGTGTTGTGTTGTGTTGTATTGTATTGTGTTGTGTTCAGTGGTGTGTTGTGTTGTGTTGTATTGTATTGTGTTGTGTTCAGTGGTGTGTTGTGTTGTGTTGTATTGTATTGTGTTGTGTTCAGTGGTGTGTTGTGTTGTGTTGTATTGTATTGTGTTGTGTTCAGTGGTGTGTTGTGTTGTGTTGTATTGTATTGTGTTGTGTTCAGTGGTGTGTTGTGTTGTGTTGTATTGTGTTGTGTTCAGTGGTGTGTTGTGTTGTGTTGTATTGTGTTGTGTTCAGTGGTGTGTTGTGTTGTGTTGTATTGTGTTGTGTTCAGTGGTGTGCTGTGTTGTGTTGTATTGTATTGTGTTGTGTTCAGTGGTGTTCAGTGGTGTGTTGTATTGTATTGTGTTGTGTTCAGTGGTGTGTTGTGTTGTATTGTGTTGTGTTCAGTGGTGTGTTGTGTTGTATTGTATTGTGTTGTGTTCAGTGGTGTGTTGTGTTGTGTTGTATTGTATTGTGTTGTGTTCAGTGGTGTGTTGTGTTGTGTTGTATTGTATTGTGTTGTGTTCAGTGGTGTGTTGTGTTGTGTTCAGTGGTGTGTTGTGTTGTGTTGTATTGTGTTGTGTTCAGTGGTGTGTTGTGTTGTATTGTATTGTGTTGTGTTCAGTGGTGTGTTGTGTTGTGTTGTATTGTATTGTGTTGTGTTCAGTGGTGTGTTGTGTTGTGTTGTATTGTATTGTGGTGTGTTGTGTTGTGTTGTGTTCAGTGGTGTGTTGTGTTGTATTGTATTGTATTGTGGTGTGTTGTGTTGTGTTCAGTGGTTTGGTGTGTTGTGTTGTATTGTGTTGTGTTCAGTGGTTTGGTGTGTTGTGTTGTATTGTGTTGTGTTCAGCGGTTTGTTGTGTTGTATTGTGTTGTGTTCAGTGGTGTGTTGTGTTGTGTTGTGTTGTGTTCAGTGGTGTGTTGTGTTGTGTTGTGTTGTGTTGTGTTGTATTGGGTTGTGTTGTGTTCAGTGGTGTGTTGTGTTGTGTTGTATTGTATTGTGTTCAGTGGTGTGTTGTGTTGTATTGTATTGTGTTGTGTTGTGTTGTGTTGTGTTGTGTTTGGTTGTGTTGTATTGTGTTGTGTTGTGTTCAGTGGTGTGGTGTGCTGTGTTGTATTGTATTGTGGTGTGTTGTGTTGTGTTGTGTTCAGTGGTGTGGTGTGTTGTGTTGTATTGTGTTGTGTTCAGTGGTGTGTTGTGTTGTGTTGTATTGTGTTGTGTTCAGTGGTGTGTTGTGTTGTATTGTATTGTGTTGTGGTGTGTTGTATTGTATTGTATTGTATTGTGTTGTGTTGTGTTGTATTGTGGTGTGGTGTGTTGTGTTGTATTCTGTTGTGTTGTGTTGTGTTGTATTGTGTTCAGTGGTGTGGTATTGTGTTGTGTTGTGTTGTATTCTGTTGTGTTGTGTTGTATTCTGTTGTGTTGTGTTGTGGTGTGTTCAGTGGTGTGGTGTGCTGTGTTGTATTGTGGTGTGGTGTGTTGTGTTGTGTTGTGTTGTGTTGTATTGTGTTCAGTGGTGTGGTATTGTATTGTATTGTGTTGTGTTGTGTTGTGTTGAGTGGTGTGCTGTATTGTATTGTGTTGTGTTGTGGTGTGTTGTGTTGTGTTCAGTGGTGTGGTGTGCTGTGTTGTATTGTGGTGTGGTGTGTTGTGTTGTATTGGGTTGTGTTCAGTGGTGTGTTGTGTTGTATTGTGTTGTGTTGTATTCTGTTCAGTGTTGTATTGTGTTGTGTTGTGTTGTATTGGGTTGTGTTCAGTGGTGTGGTGTGTTGTGTTGTGTTGTATTGGGTTGTGTTGTGTTCAGTGGTGTGGTGTGTTGTGTTGTGTTGTACTGTGTTGTGTTGTGGTGTGTTGTGTTGTGTTCAGTGGTGTGTTGTGTTGTGTTGTATTGTGTTGTGTTCAGTGGTGTGTTGTGTTGTGTTGTATTGTGTTGTGTTCAGTGGTGTGTTGTGTTGTGTTGTATTGTATTGTGTTGTGTTCAGTGGTGTGTTGTGTTGTGTTCAGTGGTGTGTTGTGTTGTGTTGTATTGTGTTGTGTTCAGTGGTGTGTTGTGTTGTGTTTTATTGTGTTGTGTTCAGTGGTGTGTTGTGTTGTGTTGTATTGTGTTGTGTTCAGTGGTGTGTTATGTTGTGTTGTATTGTATTGTGTTGTGTTCAGTGGTGTGTTGTATTGTATTGTATTGTGTTGTGTTGTGTTGTGTTGTGTTGTATTGGGTTGTGTTGTGTTCAGTGGTGTGTTGTGTTGTATTGTATTGTATTGTGTTGTGGTGTGTTGTATTGTATTGTGTTGTGTTGTGTTGTGTTGTATTGTATTGTGTTGTGTTGTGTTGTGTTGTATTGTAGTGTTGTGTTGTGTTGTGTTGTATTGGGTTGTGTTGTGTTCAGTGGTGTGTTGTGTTGTGTTGTATTGTATTGTGTTCAGTGGTGTGTTGTGTTGTATTGTATTGTATTGTGTTGTGTTGTGTTGTGTTGTGTTGTGTTGTGTTGTATTGTGTTGTGTTGTGTTGTGTTCAGTGGTGTGGTGTGCTGTGCTGTGTTGTATTGTATTGTGGTGTGTTGTGTTGTGTTCAGTGGTGTGTTGTGTTGTGTTGTGTTGTGTTGTGTTGTATTGGGTTGTGTTGTGTTCAGTGGTGTGTTGTGTTGTGTTGTATTGTATTGTGTTCAGTGGTGTGTTGTGTTGTATTGTATTGTGTTGTGTTGTGTTGTGTTGTGTTGTGTTTGGTTGTGTTGTATTGTGTTGTGTTGTGTTCAGTGGTGTGGTGTGCTGTGTTGTATTGTATTGTGGTGTGTTGTGTTGTGTTGTGTTCAGTGGTGTGGTGTGTTGTGTTGTATTGTGTTGTGTTCAGTGGTGTGTTGTGTTGTGTTGTATTGTGTTGTGTTCAGTGGTGTGTTGTGTTGTATTGTATTGTGTTGTGGTGTGTTGTATTGTATTGTATTGTATTGTGTTGTGTTGTGTTGTATTGTGGTGTGGTGTGTTGTGTTGTATTCTGTTGTGTTGTGTTGTGTTGTATTGTGTTCAGTGGTGTGGTATTGTGTTGTGTTGTGTTGTATTCTGTTGTGTTGTGTTGTATTCTGTTGTGTTGTGTTGTGGTGTGTTCAGTGGTGTGGTGTGCTGTGTTGTATTGTGGTGTGGTGTGTTGTGTTGTGTTGTGTTGTGTTGTATTGTGTTCAGTGGTGTGGTATTGTATTGTATTGTGTTGTGTTGTGTTGTGTTGAGTGGTGTGCTGTATTGTATTGTGTTGTGTTGTGGTGTGTTGTGTTGTGTTCAGTGGTGTGGTGTGCTGTGTTGTATTGTGGTGTGGTGTGTTGTGTTGTATTGGGTTGTGTTCAGTGGTGTGTTGTGTTGTATTGTGTTGTGTTGTATTCTGTTCAGTGTTGTATTGTGTTGTGTTGTGTTGTATTGGGTTGTGTTCAGTGGTGTGGTGTGTTGTGTTGTGTTGTATTGGGTTGTGTTGTGTTCAGTGGTGTGGTGTGTTGTGTTGTGTTGTACTGTGTTGTGTTGTGGTGTGTTGTGTTGTGTTCAGTGGTGTGTTGTGTTGTGTTGTATTGTGTTGTGTTCAGTGGTGTGTTGTGTTGTGTTGTATTGTGTTGTGTTCAGTGGTGTGTTGTGTTGTGTTGTATTGTATTGTGTTGTGTTCAGTGGTGTGTTGTGTTGTGTTCAGTGGTGTGTTGTGTTGTGTTGTATTGTGTTGTGTTCAGTGGTGTGTTGTGTTGTGTTTTATTGTGTTGTGTTCAGTGGTGTGTTGTGTTGTGTTGTATTGTGTTGTGTTCAGTGGTGTGTTATGTTGTGTTGTATTGTATTGTGTTGTGTTCAGTGGTGTGTTGTATTGTATTGTATTGTGTTGTGTTGTGTTGTGTTGTGTTGTATTGGGTTGTGTTGTGTTCAGTGGTGTGTTGTGTTGTATTGTATTGTATTGTGTTGTGGTGTGTTGTATTGTATTGTGTTGTGTTGTGTTGTGTTGTATTGTATTGTGTTGTGTTGTGTTGTGTTGTATTGTAGTGTTGTGTTGTGTTGTGTTGTATTGGGTTGTGTTGTGTTCAGTGGTGTGTTGTGTTGTGTTGTATTGTATTGTGTTCAGTGGTGTGTTGTGTTGTATTGTATTGTATTGTGTTGTGTTGTGTTGTGTTGTGTTGTGTTGTGTTGTATTGTGTTGTGTTGTGTTGTGTTCAGTGGTGTGGTGTGCTGTGCTGTGTTGTATTGTATTGTGGTGTGTTGTGTTGTGTTCAGTGGTTTGGTGTGTTGTGTTGTATTGTGTTGTGTTCAGTGGTGTGTTGTGTTGTGTTGTATTGTGTTGTGTTCAGTGGTGTGTTGTGTTGTATTGTATTGTGTTGTGGTGTGTTGTATTGTATTGTGTTGTGTTGTGTTGTGTTGTGTTGTGTTGTGTTGTATTGGGTTGTGTTGTGTTCAGTGGTGTGTTGTGTTGTATTGTATTGTGTTGTGGTGTGTTGTATTGTATTGTGTTGTGTTGTGTTGTGTTGTATTGTATTGTATTGTGTTGTGTTGTATTGTGTTGTGTTGTGTTGTGTTGTGTTGTGTTGTGTTGTATTGTGTTGTGTTGTATTGTGTTGTGTTGTGTTGTATTGTGTTGTGTTGTGTTGTATTGGGTTGTGTTGTGTTCAGTGGTGTGTTGTGTTGTGTTGTATTGTATTGTGTTCAGTGGTGTGTTGTGTTGTATTGTATTGTGTTCAGTGGTGTGTTGTGTTGTATTGTATTGTATTGTGTTGTGGTGTGTTGTGTTGTGTTGTATTGTGTTGTGTTGTGTTGTGTTGTGTTGTATTGTGTTGTGTTGTGTTCAGTGGTGTGGTGTGCTGTGCTGTGTTGTATTGTATTGTGGTGTGTTGTGTTGTGTTGTGTTCAGTGGTGTGGTGTGTTGTGTTGTATTGTGTTGTGTTCAGTGGTGTGTTGTGTTGTGTTGTATTGTGTTGTGTTCAGTGGTGTGTTGTGTTGTATTGTATTGTGTTGTGGTGTGTTGTATTGTATTGTATTGTATTGTGTTGTGTTGTGTTGTGTTGTGTTGTGTTGTGTTCAGTGGTGTGTTGTGTTGTGTTGTATAGTATTGTGTTGTGGTGTGTTGTATTTTGTTGTGTTGTGTTGTGTTGTATTGTATTGTGTTGTGTTGTGTTGTGTTGTGTTGTGTTGTGTTGTATTGGGTTGTGTTGTGTTCAGTGGTGTGTTGTGTTGTGTTGTATTGTATTGTGTTCAGTGGTGTGTTGTGTTGTATTGTATTGTGTTGTGTTGTGTTGTGTTGTGTTGTGTTGTGTTTGGTTGTGTTGTATTGTGTTGTGTTGTGTTCAGTGGTGTGGTGTGCTGTGCTGTGTTGTATTGTATTGTGGTGTGTTGTGTTGTGTTGTGTTCAGTGGTGTGGTGTGTTGTGTTGTATTGTGTTGTGTTGTGTTCAGTGGTGTGTTGTGTTGTGTTGTATTGTGTTGTGTTCAGTGGTGTGTTGTGTTGTATTGTATTGTGTTGTGTTGTATTGTATTGTATTGTATTGTATTGTGTTGTGGTGTGGTGTGTTGTGTTGTGTTGTATTGTATTGTATTGTATTGTGTTGTGTTGTGTTGTGTTGTGTTGTGTTGTGTTGTGTTTGGTTGTGTTGTATTGTGTTGTGTTGTGTTCAGTGGTGTGGTGTGCTGTGCTGTGTTGTATTGTATTGTGGTGTGTTGTGTTGTGTTCAGTGGTGTGGTGTGCTGTGTTGTATTGTGTTGTGTTGTGGTGTGTTGTGGTGTGTTGTATTGTGTTGTGTTGTGTTTGGTTGTGTTGTATTGTGCTGAGTGGTGTGGTGTGCTGTGTTGTATTGTGTTGTGTTGTGGTGTGTTGTATTGTATTGTGTTGTGTTTGGTTGTGTTTGGTTGTGTTGTGCTGTGCTGTATTGTATTGTATTGTGTTTTATTGTATTGTGTTGTGTTGTATTGTGTTCAGTGGTGTGTTGTATTGTGTTGTGTTGTATTGTGTTCAGTGTTGTGTTGTGTTGTGTTGTGGTGTGTTGTGCTGTGTTGTGTTGTATTGGGTTGTGTTGTGTTCAGTGGTGTGTTGTGTTGTATTGTGTTGTGTCGTGTTTGGTTGTGTTGTGTTGTATTGGGTTGTGTTGTATTGGGTTGTGTTGTGTTGTATTGTATTGTGTTGTGTTCAGTGGTGTGTTGTGTTGTATTGTGTTGTGTTGTGTTGTGTTTGGTTGTGTTGTATTGTGTCGTGTTGTGTTGTGTTCAGTGGTGTGGTGTGCTGTGTTGTGGTGTGTTGTATTGTGTTTGGTTGTGTTGTATTGGGTTGTGTTGTGTTCAGTGTTGTGCTGCGTTGTGTTCTGTTGTGTTGTGTTGTGTTCAGTGTTGTGCTGTGTTGTGGTGTGTTGTATTGTGTTTGGTTGTGTTGTCTTGTGTTGTATTGTGTTGTATTGTGTTGTGTTGTGTTGTGTTTGGTTGTGTTGTGTTGTGTTCAGTGGTGTGGTGTGTTGTGTTGTATTGTGTTGTGTTGTGTTCAGTGGTGTGTTGTGTTGTGTTGTATTGTGTTGTGTTCAGTGGTGTGTTGTGTTGTATTGTATTGTGTTGTGTTGTATTGTATTGTATTGTATTGTATTGTGTTGTGGTGTGGTGTGTTGTGTTGTGTTGTGTTGTATTGTATTGTATTGTGTTGTGTTGTGTTGTGTTGTGTTGTGTTTGGTTGTGTTGTATTGTGTTGTGTTGTGTTCAGTGGTGTGGTGTGCTGTGCTGTGTTGTATTGTATTGTGGTGTGTTGTGTTGTGTTCAGTGGTGTGGTGTGCTGTGTTGTATTGTGTTGTGTTGTGGTGTGTTGTGGTGTGTTGTATTGTGTTGTGTTGTGTTTGGTTGTGTTGTATTGTGCTGAGTGGTGTGGTGTGCTGTGTTGTATTGTGTTGTGTTGTGGTGTGTTGTATTGTATTGTGTTGTGTTTGGTTGTGTTTGGTTGTGTTGTGCTGTGCTGTATTGTATTGTATTGTGTTTTATTGTATTGTGTTGTGTTGTATTGTGTTCAGTGGTGTGTTGTATTGTGTTGTGTTGTATTGTGTTCAGTGTTGTGTTGTGTTGTGTTGTGTTGTGGTGTGTTGTGCTGTGTTGTGTTGTATTGGGTTGTGTTGTGTTCAGTGGTGTGTTGTGTTGTATTGTGTTGTGTCGTGTTTGGTTGTGTTGTGTTGTATTGGGTTGTGTTGTATTGGGTTGTGTTGTGTTGTATTGTATTGTGTTGTGTTCAGTGGTGTGTTGTGTTGTATTGTGTTGTGTTGTGTTGTGTTTGGTTGTGTTGTATTGTGTCGTGTTGTGTTGTGTTCAGTGGTGTGGTGTGCTGTGTTGTGGTGTGTTGTATTGTGTTTGGTTGTGTTGTATTGGGTTGTGTTGTGTTCAGTGTTGTGCTGCGTTGTGTTCTGTTGTGTTGTGTTGTGTTCAGTGTTGTGCTGTGTTGTGGTGTGTTGTATTGTGTTTGGTTGTGTTGTATTGTGTTGTATTGTGTTGTATTGTGTTGTGTTGTGTTGTGTTTGGTTGTGTTGTATTGTGTTGAGTGGTGTGGTGTGCTGTGTTGTATTGTGTTGTGTTGTGGTGTGTTGTATTGTGTTGTGTTTGGTTGTGTTGTGTTGTGTTCAGTGGTGTGGTGTGCTGTGCTGTGCTGTATTGTATTGTATTGTGTTGTGTTGTATTGTGTTCAGTGGTGTGTTGTATTGTGTTGTGTTGTATTGTGTTCAGTGTTGTGTTGTGTTGTGGTGTGTTGTGCTGTGTTGTGTTGTGTTGTATTGGGTTGTGTTGTGTTCAGTGGTGTGTTGTGTTGTATTGTGTTGTGTTGTGTTTGGTTGTGTTGTGTTGTATTGGGTTGTGTTGTGTTGTGTTGTGTTGTGTTCAGTGGTGTAAAGTACTTCAGTACAAATACTTTAAAGTACTACTTAAGTAGTTTTGGGAGTATCTGTACTTTACTATCTATATCTTTGACTACTTTTACTCCACTACATTCCTAAAGAAAATAATGTACTTTTTACTCCTTACATTTCCCTGACACCCAAAAGTACTCGTTGCATTTTGAATGCTTAGCAGGACAGGAAAATGGTCAAATTCACACATTTATCAAGAGAACATCCCCGGTCATCCCCACTGCCTCTGATCTGGCAGACTCACTAAACACAAACTGTGCCCCTGGCTATCCGTAGATTTAAAAAAATAATAATATAATAATAATAATTGTGTTGTCTGGTTTGCTTAATATAAGACATGTTTAATGATTTATACTTTTACTTTTGATACTTAAGTATATTTCAAAACAAATACTTTTAGACTTTTACTTAAATAGTATTTTACTGGGTGACTTTCACTTTTACTCGAGTCATTTTCTATTAAGGTATCTTTACTCTTACTCATGTATGAAAATTGGGTACTTCTTCCACCACTGATTGTGTTGTGTTGTATTTTATTGTACTGTATTCTGTTGTATTGTGTTGTGTTTTTTTGTCTTGTATTGTGTTGTGTTTTATTGTACTGTATTCTGTTGTGTTGTATTGTATTTTATTGTACTGTATTCTGTTGTGTTGTGTTTTATTGTACTGTATTCTGTTGTGTTTTATTGTACTGTACTCTGTTGTATTGTGTTGTATTTTATTGTACTGTATTATGTTGTGTTGTATTGTCTTGTATTGTGTTGTATTTTATTGTACTGTATTTTGTTGTATTGTATTTTATTGTACTGTATTCTGTTGTGTTGTGTTTTATTGTACTGTATTTTGTTGTATTGTATTTTATTGTACTGTATTTTGTTGTATTGTATTTTATTGTACTGTAATCTGTTGTGTTGTATTTTATTGTATTGTGTTGTATTTTATTGTACTGTATTCAGGCGGCAGGGACGGCAGGGTAGCCTGGTCGTTAGAGCGTTGGACAAGTGACCGGAAGGTTGCAAGTTCAAATCACCGAGCTGGCAAGGTACAAATGTCGTTCTGCCCCTGAACAGGCAGTTAACCCACTGTTCCTAGGCCGTCATTGAAAATAAGAATTTGTTCTTAACTGACTTGCCTAGTTAAATAAAGGTAAAATAAGTACAATTCTGTTGTGTTGTATTTTATTGTACTGTATTCTGTTGTGATGTATTTTATTGTACTGTATTCTGTTGTGTTGTATTTTATTGTACTGTATTCTGTTGTGTTGTATTGTCTTGTATTGTGTTGTATTTTATTGTGTTGTGTTTTATTGTACTGTATTCTGTTGTATTGTATTGTGCTGTGTTTTATTGTACTGTATTGTGTTGTATTTTATTGTACTGTATTCTGTTGTGTTGTATTTTATTGTACTGTATTCTGTTGTGTTGTATTTTATTGTACTGTATTCTGTTGTGTTGTGTTGTATTGTCTTGTATTGTGTTGTATTTTATTGTACTGTATTCTGTTGTGTTGTATTGTCTTGTATTGTGTTGTATTTTATTGTGTTGTGTTTTATTGTACTGTATTCTGTTGTATTGTATTGTGTTGTGTTTTATTGTACTGTATTGTGTTGTATTTTATTGTACTGTATTCTGTTGGTTTGTATTTTATTGTACTGTATTCTGTTGTATTGTGTTGTGTTGTATTTTATTGTACTGTATTATGTTGTGTTGTGTTTTATTGTACTGTATTCTGTTGTGTTGTGTTTTATTGTACTGTATTGTGTTGTATTGTATTGTGTTGTGTTTTATTGTACTGTATTCTGTTGTGTTGTATTTTATTGTACTGTATTCTGTTGTGTTGTATTTTATTGTACTGTATTCTGTTGTGTTGTATTTTATTGTACTGTATTCTGTTGTGTTGTATTTTATTGTACTGCATTCTGTTGTATTGTGTTTTATTGTACTGTATTCTGTTGTGTTATATTGTATTTTATTGTACAGTATTCTGTTGTGTTGTATTGTGTTGTGTTTTATTGTACTGTATTCTTTTGTGTTGTATTTTATTGTACTGTATTCTGTTGTATTGTGTTGTGTTTCATTGTACTGTATTCTGTTGTATTGTGTTGTGTTGTATTTTATTGTACTGTATTCTGTTGTGTTGTGTTTTATTGTACTGTATTCTGTTGTATTGTGTTGTGTTGTATTTTATTGTACTGCATTCTGTTGTGTTGTATTTAATTGTACTGTATTCCGTTGTGTTTTATTGTACTGTATTCTGTTGTGTTTTATTGTACTGTATTCTGTTGTGCTTTATTTTACTGTATTCTGTTGTGTTGTGTTGTATTGTACTGTATTCTGTTGTGTTGTGTTGTATTGTACTGTATTTTGTTGTATTGTGTTGTGTTTTATTGCACTGTATTCTGTTGTATTGTGTTTTATTGTACTGTATTCTGTTGTGTTGTGTTTTATTGTACTGTATTCTGTTGTGTTTTATTGTACTGTATTCTGTTGTGTTGTATTTTATTGTACTGTATTTTGTTGTATTGTATTTTATTGTACTGTATTTTGTTGTATTGTATTTTATTGTACTGTAATCTGTTGTGTTGTATTTTATTGTATTGTGTTGTATTTTATTGTACTGTATTCAGGCGGCAGGGACGGCAGGGTAGCCTGGTCGTTAGAGCGTTGGACTAGTGACCGGAAGGTTGCAAGTTCAAATCACCGAGCTGGCAAGGTACAAATGTCGTTCTGCCCCTGAACAGGCAGTTAACCCACTGTTCCCAGGCCGTCATTGAAAATAAGAATTTGTTCTTAACTGACTTGCCTAGTTAAATAAAGGTAAAATAAATACAATTCTGTTGTGTTGTATTTTATTGTACTGTATTCTGTTGTGATGTATTTTATTGTACTGTATTCTGTTGTGTTGTATTTTATTGTACTGTATTCTGTTGTGTTGTATTGTCTTGTATTGTGTTGTATTTTATTGTGTTGTGTTTTATTGTACTGTATTCTGTTGTATTGTATTGTGTTGTGATTTATTGTACTGTATTGTGTTGTATTTTATTGTACTGTATTCTGTTGTGTTGTATTTTATTGTACTGTATTCTGTTGTGTTGTATTTTATTGTACTGTATTCTGTTGTGTTGTGTTGTATTGTCTTGTATTGTGTTGTATTTTATTGTACTGTATTCTGTTGTGTTGTATTGTCTTGTATTGTGTTGTATTTTATTGTGTTGTGTTTTATTGTACTGTATTCTGTTGTATTGTATTGTGTTGTGTTTTATTGTACTGTATTGTGTTGTATTTTATTGTACTGTATTCTGTTGGTTTGTATTTTATTGTACTGTATTCTGTTGTATTGTGTTGTGTTGTATTTTATTGTACTGTATTATGTTGTGTTGTGTTTTATTGTACTGTATTCTGTTGTGTTGTATTTTATTGTACTGTATTCTGTTGTGTTGTATTTAATTGTACTGTATTCCGTTGTGTTTTATTGTACTGTATTCTGTTGTGTTTTATTGTACTGTATTCTGTTGTGCTTTATTTTACTGTATTCTGTTGTGTTGTGTTGTATTGTACTGTATTCTGTTGTGTTGTGTTGTATTGTACTGTATTGTGTTGTATTGTGCTGTGTTTTATTGTACTGTATTCTGTTGTATTGTGTTTTATTGTACTGTATTCTGTTGTGTTGTATTTTATTGTACTGCATTCTGTTGTATTGTATTGTGTTGTGTTTTATTGTACTGTATTCTGTTGTATTTTGTTGTATTTTATTGTACTGTATTATGTTGTGTTGTATTGTGTTGTGTTTTATTGTACTGTGTTCTGTTGTATTGTATTGTGTTGTATTTTATCGTACTGTATTCTGTTGTATTGTGTTGTGTTTTATTGTACTGTATTCTGTTGTGTTTGTTTGTGGTGTGGTGTTTTGTGTTGTATTGTGTTGTATTGTATTGTGTTGTATTGTTTTGTGTTTGGTTGTGGTGTGGTGTGTTGGGTTGTGTTTGGTTGTGTTGTATTGTATTGTGTTGTGTTGTGTTTTATTGTACTGTGTTCTGTTGTATTGTATTGTGTTGTATTTTATCGTACTGTATTCTGTTGTATTGTGTTGTGTTTTATTGTACTGTATTCTGTTGTGTTTGTTTGTGGTGTGGTGTGTTGTGTTGTATTGTGTTGTATTGTATTGTGTTGTATTGTTTTGTGTTTGGTTGTGGTGTGGTGTGTTGGGTTGTGTTTGGTTGTGTTGTATTGTATTGTGTTGTGTTGTGTTTGGTTGTGGTGTGTTGTGTTGTATTGGGTTGTGTTGTGTTCAGTGGTGTGTTGTGTTGTGTTGTATGTATTGTGTTGTATTGTGGTGTGTTGTATTGTATAGTATTGTGTTGTGTTTGGTTGTGTTGTATTGTATTGTGTTATGTTGTGTTTGGTTGTGGTGTGTTGTGTTGTATTGGGTTGTGTTGTGTTCAGTGGTGTGTTGTGTTGTATTGTATTGTGTTGTGTTGTGGTGTGTTGTATTGTGTTGTGTTGTGTTGTATTGTGTTGTGTTGTGTTGTGTTGTGTTCAGTGGTGTGTTGTGTTGTATTTTATTGTACTGTATTCTGTTGTTGTGTTGTATTGTACTGTATGGTGTTGTGTTGTATTGTACTGTATGGTGTTGTGTTGTATTGTATTGTGTTGTATTGTGGTGTGTTGTATTGTATAGTATTGTGTTGTGTTTGGTTGTGTTGTATTGTATTGTGTTATGTTGTGTTTGGTTGTGGTGTGTTGTGTTTTATTGGGTTGTGTTGTGTTCAGTGGTGTGTTGTGTTGTGTTGTGGTGTGTTGTATTGTGTTGTGTTGTGTTGTGTTGTATTGTGTTGTGTTGTGTTCAGTGGTGTGTTGTGTTGTATTTTATTGTACTGTATTCTGTTGTGTTGTGTTGTATTGTACTGTATGGTGTTGTGTTGTATTGTACTGTATGGTGTTGTGTTGTACTGTATTGTATTGTATTGTGTTGTATTGTGGTGTGTTGTATTGTATTGTATTGTGTTGTGTTTGGTTGTGTTGTATTGTATTGCATTGTGTTGTGTTTGGTTGTGGTGTGGTGTGTTGTATTGTGTTGTGTTGTGTTCAGTAGTGTGGTGTGCTGTGTTGTATTGTATTGTGTTGTGTTGTGTTTGCTTGTGTTGTGTTGTATTGTGTTGTGTTCAGTGGTGTGTTGTGTTGTATTGTGTTGTGTTGGGTTGTATTGTATTGTGTTGTGTTTGGTTGTGGTGTGGTGTGTTGTATTGGGTTGTGTTGTGTTTTATTGTACTGTATTGTGTTGTGTTGTATTGTACTGTATGGTGTTGTAAAGCCAGTGCCCTTGCATGTCTCCTTGAATAAAAGCTGATTCCAAAAATGAATGAATAATCCTCCCACTTCAGAAAACCTCGGCACCTTGAAGGGTACATACACACGCACACCGTCACCCATACACACAACACACACACGACCAGTCACGGAGGGCTTTGAGAAGCTTTTGTCAAATGTAGCGGAAACAAAAATGCAAAAAAAACAAAACAATTCCCTTTGAAAAGCAAGGCAGCACTTTTGAAAATCATGTAGAACAACTTGCTGCCAAAAGGAGGGAGGAGATGCAGGGGGTTATGGGAAGAGAGAAATGGAGTGGTTGGTAGAGTGTCGACTAGGAAGGTTATGCCAGACACCTCTGTTCCCCTGCTCCAGTCCTGGTAAATCATGTGTCGCCACTGCAGCAGGGAACACCTGCACAACATTAGCACAACAGAAAAATAATTGTTTGTGCAGTGGGCAGGCAGACAGACAGGTAGATAGGCAGGCAGGCAGGTAGACAGGCAGGCAGGTAGACAGACAGGTAGACAGGCAGGCAGGCAGGTAGACAGGCAGCGAGGCAGGTAGACAGGCAGCGAGGCAGGCAGACAGACAGGTAAACAGGCAGTGAGGCAGGTAGACAGGCAGCGAGGCAGGCAGACAGACAGGTAGACAGGCAGCGAGGCAGGTAGACAGGCAGCAAGGCAGGCAGAAAGACAAGTAGACAGGCAAGCAAGTAAATAGGCAGACAGACAGGTAGACAGGCAGACAGACAGACAGACAAGCAGGCAGGCAGGCAGGCAGGCAGACAGACAGGCAGACAGGCAGACAGGCAGACAGGCAGACAGACAGGCAGGCAGGCAGACAGACAGACAGACAGACAGACAGACAGACATTGATAACACATTTCGCTCAGCCAAGATGGCCCACACTAACATGTGACTGTAAAATAGTTTTGCGAAAACATAAATTAACCCGAAGGGCTTATATGAAAAAGAGAGAAGGGCCAACAGCATCAAGAGGCCCTTTCTCACCTGAAACATCCAATGATTTCATCCACCAGAACCCAAGTGGATGACTCAAAGGAAGGGAGGGATGGATGAAGAGGGGTCTGATTTAGTGAACTGTCATGCAAATATAATAGGACCAGGCCTTGCATTTCATCATGAAACAAACCATATGTGAGACAGCAGCATCCTTTAAACATATGGATTCTATAAGTAGCCAGTGGCGCTGAGGGTCTGGATGTGCTGCAAGGCTCGGTGAACGTCTATACTCTCTCCTCACTCCAGACCCAGACATGAGTCGTGTATATAATTCAGGACACAACCCACAGAGAACAAACATCAAGTCCTCTGTCCTTTCTCCAGCAGCTCAACAGATGAAATAGTTCACGTCTCAACCTAAAAGCTTGTTCTAATGTTTTTCTGGACTATTTAACGTGTGTAAAACAGTGGTCTCATATAGAGCTGAATCCATTTCACACACTATCTACTGTGTTTATATATTCATTAATTTGGGATTTAGGTCTGCAGAATCATCCTAAAGCATATAGCTGGATCTACACAACAAGTCCTCTATTGACAGCTTCATTAAATAGTACCCTGCAAGATACCAATTCTCAACGTCAACAGTGAAGAGGCGACATCCGGGATGCTGGCCTTCGAGGCAAAGTTGCAAAGAAAAAGCCATATCTCAAACTGGCCAATAAAATGAAAAGATTAAGGTGTGCCAAAGAACACAGACACTGGACAGAGGAACTCTGCCTAGAAGGCCAGCATCCCGGAGTCTCCTCTTCACTGTTGATGTTGAGACTGGACAGAGGAACTCTGCCTAGAAGGCCAGCATCCCGGAGTCTCCTCTTCACTGTTGATGTTGAGACTGGACAGAGGAACTCTGCCTAGAAGGCCAGCATCCCAGAGTCTCCTCTTCACTGTTGATGTTGAGACTGGACAGAGGAACTCTGCCTAGAAGGCCAGCATCCCGGAGTCTCCTCTTCACTGTTGACGTTGAGACTGGACAGAGGAACTCTGCCTAGAAGGCCAGCATCCCGGAGTCTCCTCTTCACTGTTGATGTTGAGACTGGACAGAGGAACTCTGCCTAGAAGGCCAGCATCCCGGAGTCTCCTCTTCACTGTTGATGTTGAGACTGGACAGAGGAACTCTGCCTAGAAGGCCAGCATCCCGGAGTCTCCTCTTCACTGTTGATGTTGAGACTGGACAGAGGAACTCTGCCTAGAAGGCCAGCATCCCGGAGTCTCCTCTTCACTGTTGATGTTGAGACTGGACAGAGGAACTCTGCCTAGAAGGCCAGCATCCCGGAGTCTCCTCTTCACTGTTGATGTTGAGACTGGACAGAGGAACTCTGCCTAGAAGGCCAGCATCCCGGAGTCTCCTCTTCACTGTTGATGTTGAGACTGGACAGAGGAACTCTGCCTAGAAGGCCAGCATCCCGGAGTCTCCTCTTCCCTGTTGATGTTGAGACTGGACAGAGGAACTCTGCCTAGAAGGCCAGCATCCCGGAGTCTCCTCTTCACTGTTGATGTTGAGACTGGACAGCGGAACTCTGCCTAGAAGGCCAGCATCCCGGAGTTGCCTCTTCACTGTTGACGTTGAGACTGGACAGAGGAACTCTGCCTAGAAGGCCAGCATCCCGGAGTCTCCTCTTCACTGTTGATGTTGAGACTGGACAGAGGAACTCTGCCTAGAAGGCCAGCATCCCGGAGTCTCCTCTTCACTGTTGATGTTGAGACTGGACAGAGGAACTCTGCCTAGAAGGCCAGCATCCCGGAGTTGCCTCTTCACTGTTGACGTTGAGACTGGACAGAGGAACTCTGCCTAGAAGGCCAGCATCCCGGAGTCTCCTCTTCACTGTTGATGTTGAGACTGGACAGAGGAACTCTGCCTAGAAGGCCAGCATCCCGGAGTCTCCTCTTCACTGTTGATGTTGAGACTGGACAGAGGAACTCTGCCTAGAAGGCCAGCATCCCGGAGTCTCCTCTTCACTGTTGATGTTGAGACTGGACAGAGGAACTCTGCCTAGAAGGCCAAAATCCCGGAGTCGCCTCTTCACTGTTGACGTTGAGACTGGACATAGGAACTCAGCCTAGAAGGCCAGCATCCCGGAGTCGCCTCTTCACTGTTGACGTTGAGACTGGACAGAGGAACTCTGCCTAGAAGGCCAAAATCCCGGAGTCGCCTCTTCACTGTTGACGTTGAGACTGGACATAGGAACTCTGCCTAGAAGGCCAGCATCCCTGAGTCGCCTCTTCGCTGTTGCCTTTTCAAAGTCAGCTATGAAAACCAGGTCTGGTTCCCCGATATTTCATAGTATTTTATTGTTTTCAGTACTTGTCTCATATTATCTCCAATGTATCGTCCATGTAAAAAATCTGTCTGATCAGGATGAAAAATATCGGGGAAAAAAGTTTTAATTCTATGCGCCAAGCATTTAGCTAGAATTGTTGTAAGAGACGTCCAATTTTTTCCCACTTGGATCCTGATTCAGTAATAATGAAATCAGACCTTCTTGTTGCGTGTCTGATAATCTACCATTTATATGCGAGTGGTTAAAACAAGCCAACAATGGTCCTTTAGTATACCAAAACAAGTGTTGTATACTTCCACTGGTACACCATCTAGCCCTGGAGTTCCACTGGAATACCATCTAGCCCTGGAGTTCCACTGGTATACCATCTAGCCCTGGAGTTCCACTGGTATACCATCTAGCCCTGGAGTTCCACTGGTATACCATCTAGCCCTGGAGTTCCACTGGTATACCATCTAGCCCTGGAGTTCCACTGGTATACCATCTAGCCCTGGACTTCCACTGGTATACCATCTAGCCCTGGAGTTCCACTAGAATACCATCTATCCCTGGAGTTCCACTGGAATACCATCTAGCCCTGGAGTTCCACTGGTATACCATCTAGCCCTGGAGTTCCACTGGTATACCATCTAGCCCTGGAGTTCCACTGGTATACCATCTAGCCCTGTAGTTCCACTGGTATACCATCTAGCCCTGTAGTTCCACTGGTATACCATCTAGCCCTGGGGTTCCACTGGTATACCACCTAGCCCTGGAGTCCCACTGGTATACCATCTAGCCCTGGAGTTCCACTGGTATACCATCTAGCCCTGTAGTTCCACTGGTATACCACCTAGCCCTGTAGTTCCACTGGTATACCACCTAGCCCTGTAGTTCCACTGGTATACCATCTAGCCCTGGAGTTCCACTGGTATACCATCTAGCCCTGGAGTTCCACTGGTATACCATCTAGCCCTGGAGTTCCACTGGTATATCATCTAGCCCTGTAGTTCCACTGGTATACCATCTAGCCCTGGAGTTCCACTGGTATACCATCTAGCCCTGGACTTCCACTGGTATACCATCTAGCCCTGTAGTTCCACTGGTATACCATCGAGCCCTGTAGTTCCACTGGTATACCATCGAGCCCTGTAGTTCCACTGGTATACCATCTAGCCCTGTAGTTCCACTGGTATACCATCTAGCCCTGTAGTTCCACTGGTATACCATCTAGCCCTGTAGTTCCACTGGTATACCATCTAGCCCTGTAGTTCCACTGGTATACCACCCAGCCCTGTAGTTCCACTGGTATACCATCTAGCCCTGTAGTTCCACTGGTATACCATCTAGCCCTGTAGTTCCACTGGTATACCATCTAGCCCTGTAGTTCCACTGGTATACCACCAAGCCCTGTAGTTCCACTGGTATACCAT